>NW_027289338.1:0-794 GCF_016086655.4 Lepeophtheirus salmonis | reverse complement strand
TGTTTGTAAAATCATTTTTTGTTACTGAACTACGAAATTTTATCAAAATTGCCCGTCAGTATTCTTAAATTATTAATCATCAAGTTTGTATCGAGTTGCATTTATTTCATTGCCTACTTTTATGAAGACAAACCTCTCTATCTAAGGTTAAACAGTTGTGTTTAATTCTGATCGTTCATCACCTATTTGTTTTCCTACTTCCCCACAACTGTATAGCTCATTCCCTATATTTCATTGGGATTAAACTCTCTCATGTCTATACATCCCAGTGTAATCTAATTTTCTATATCCAAAAATTGACATTTTCTATACATTTGCATGTTGGAATCTTGATATTCCATAGGCCTTCCCTTCATTTTCTACTCCGATTATGTCGTTCATAAAAACTCATCAAGTCATTTCAATAGTTATTGGTACTGACTGCAGAGTTAAAGAAATCCTTTAAGGATGGGAGAAGAAACTTAATTGAATAAGTTTCTCTCTCTTTTATATTGTCTATACAAGTATACGAAACACTAAACAAAAATTCATTTTTAAATATCTTTATGATTAATTATAATGACTTTCACTCTTAAGCCTACAGGATCAAAGATTAATAATTTTATTCTCATTTTCTTTATGTTTAAGTTTTTTTATCCATTCTCTTGAATAAGGTAATCTATTTAAAATGTACATTGTTATTAAGTTAGGTAAAAAACTGTTTTTAAAATATATATTTTATTTTAGTTGATGATATTTTATATCAATCCCTCTTTTTGAAAAAAAAGAAGAAAAAAGTTTATAATAAACTAAAG
>NW_027289337.1:0-696 GCF_016086655.4 Lepeophtheirus salmonis | reverse complement strand
TTTTTTCCAATAAATTGTAAAGTAATGAAATGACAATCACTTTTACCAACCAAGGTAAAATGAGGTTAAAACGACATTTTACCCCCCCATTCGAAATATTATAAAGCAAAACGTAATTGTAAATTAGTAGTTATAGGCAATATTTCTGTATTGAAATAATCAACTTAAAAATACATACAATATTATATATATGGCAAAGGATCAACCAGAAAGCGTATTATTTTATCCCTTTAGAAACGAAGCATAAATAGAGATCTATATGTTGTTCCTTCATTATTTGTTGTTATAGTTAATACAAAATAGCTATGACATATAAAGTAAGACAAATAAGAATGAAAATAATAACAAATTATTGTGTTAATATATATTTGGTAGTGAGGCAAACTGCTTTCTAAATCATATATTTTTTAAAGTTGTACAATGAGTCATGTTTGAATATTACCTTAAATTCAATAATAATACTTGTTTTTTTACAGATGACATGTAACACTTTTACAATTGAATTTGATATACGTGACTACTAAGAAAAATCTTAATATTATAAAAAAATCATAAATTAGGTTAAATAATATTTTCTAGCATTTACGTTCTAAAAACACTTGATGATTATAATATTATATTGATTATGTATTTATCAACAAAAATGGATTACTCAATTATAAAATGAAAAAGTTTATCTCTTGCAGAACAGATACT
>NW_027289336.1:0-516 GCF_016086655.4 Lepeophtheirus salmonis | reverse complement strand
TCAATACTAAGACGTTCTATCCTCAATAATAAAAAAATATGTATAACAGCTAGATAAAAAAATAATATTATGATTTGATGAGCAAGGAGTACTTAAGCTCGTTGCTAAACCTCATCTAATGTCACATTCATTTTTTTTTTTTTTTAATTTTATAGAAGGCACTTCACTATTTTTTTTTTTTTTTTAATATTAGTTGAACTAAACGCCTGCAAGATTTAATTCATTTTATACGTTGCTCCCTATATATTATAATATTTTTTTATCTTAATTCTGTATTGGTATATGGTGAACATAAGGGACTACAATATAAAATGTAGCTTATTACTGTTTTTCTGATATCCAGGCATAAATACATTGTTTTTTAGGTGCTAGATGGTTATAAAGTTGAATCAATGTTACTTTTTAAATACTTTTTTACGGCAACTAGCATAATTTTTTGCAAAAAGAACAAATGTTTCACTGAATTCAGTCGAATTGAATCAACTCACTAAATATTCCAATGGTATATCATGGTCA
>NW_027289335.1:0-2534 GCF_016086655.4 Lepeophtheirus salmonis | reverse complement strand
AAACTAAATTATTTTTCATACTCATACAATAGGGCTCATTGTTACTACGAAATACTAAAAGGTTTGAGGCATACTGATACTTGATACTCAATTTGAGCTCCTCAAAAAGGAATTTAAGAGTTCCAATTAATCTTCATTTTAACGAACAAATCACTTCAGATTATCAATTCAAAAAACAGACCGGCTAAAAAATACACCGGATTTTTATGATTGGTTATTGATATCCCTGTATTTCAAGTTACCTTGAATCATAGATTGTCCGATCACAAAATTTAGCAATGCTATTTTCTGTTATTTGTTTGAAAAAAAAAAAAAAAAAAACTTCGCTAATTGCTTAGGTCATAATTTTGCATATAATAATTCCTATAAAGCTTATTTAGTTGCTGTTCCATTATATTACTAAATATTATGTTGAAAAATTATTGCAGAAAACTGAATTATGGTGTCAATATGAAAAGGTCAGCTGTGAACTCAAAAATGGTTGTCAAAAAATAGAAAAATTATTTTACTATCTTCTAATCAATTAAATTAATAAAAATTAAAATAATTTTATTTATTTATTTTTATTCTACGGAAGCCATTCTGCAAAGTGCAAAAAAAGTGTGTTTTTTCCATGAGTATAGAATTCCGTACATATTACAAGTTAATAAAAATAATCTTACTTACAAAAAATTAAATGATGCTGTTCATACTTCATGCATGTAAGCGTTCCTCTATTTTGGCGTTCTGTTCAAATTTTTTTCGTTCAGCGTTCAACCATTATTTTGTTTTCAGCGATCAACCATTATTTTCGTTCCGATCCATATTCAAATCATAAGGTAGTACCAGGCTGGTACATTATACATAAATACGTTAGGAGGGTCGTTAAATGAAGATATACAGTTTTTGAGGGATAAATAAGTCAGATACTCCAAATGAGATTACTAAATTAGATTGAAAGTGTAAAAAAGCGAACCATTTCATGTATGTCTGTGGCGCCATGCTTTTTTTGTCTGAAATGTCCATGAAAATCATTAAAAAAAATCAAACTAAAGTTCAAAACACTAATAGCTTACTAAAAATAACAATATTTTATTTTCACAGACGTAGACTAGCTATGTCCGTTGTGATTCATATAAATTTTCTCTTAATCTATATTTAAAGATAGATGAATTAAGTCATAATTGTCTGGAGGGGAGGAAGCTTTAATCCACTTTCTTAAAGTCCCTTAATTATATCTTCTTTGTTCTATCTTCCATATTTCTTGCCGCTGATGATGAGTTTACTTTGAGTCTTAGTAAACTTTTCTTAAAGTTTTCCTATAATCATTTCTTGCAAATTCGATTTTGACTAAATATAGTACTCTCCGATTTGAAGACATTAATAGTTTCTTCTTTTTTAGAGAACTAATTTGTTTAACTTAGGAGTCTTGATTTTTCATTGTAGCTTTGCTAACTTTTAAGACCAAAGACCACATGCCTGCGTGTATGAATCATTCGTTTCCACGTTATATGTTTGAATTGCTGAATGACGTAGGAAAGATTGTGGTCTAAATTTCATAGACGTTTGAGTATAGGTTTCTCTAAATTTAAATTTTCTAAATCCTTCTTGGCAGTCAAAATGGAATCTACAATCTCCTTTCTTTTTCTTTTGCTTGTTGAAGCTCTTTTTACAAATATATTCCTTATTCCCCTGGAACAAGAGCTTTAGTAGAACAGTATCCTATTTCACTTTCTTTTAGAGGTAAATCCAATAGCTCGTTTCTAAATCTCTTTCATAGCTTCTCTCTTGAAAATGTTTAGCACAAATTTTATGGTCCTTTCTTATGGGTCTCTTTCGATGGAAATCCCTTTCCCAAATCTTTCGCCTGGAGGAATCCTGAGAAAACCGGTAGTACACGACGTTACTAGTGAATTATTCTCTTGAACTTGATGTGTGTACGTTCGAGCCCCGATTCCTAGACAAAGAAATATACTATGTATATGGATTTCCCCCAAAGTTTCCTAGGTTAGATGGGAGTACTGTAATTATAATGTTCACTTTCATACATACTAGTGCAACTTCATCTAACCAATTAAAGGAACATTAAAAAATTATATTAACTTACTGTAGTAATCACTATTTAATATTAGTGATTAACATAAGTAGTTGAATGGAATTATAAACTAATGAAAATATAACTTATTGAGGAAGGCAATTCAATATTTGTATTAATGTTAATTTGGGTTGGGACCGATTTTTGTTTTTCGGTTTGGTCTGAAGTATTTACATTCATTTAGATCGATTTTGGTGAAGACCGTAGATTTATTTTTTATGCAGACTGTAAACTAATATTAATAAGATCCAGACTGTAGATTTGAACCGGCCCAAACAAAATAATATCGGTGTCGGACCGGTCTATAATATTCAGAGACCATACACATCACTAGTCTATCATCTCTCTGACGTCACCCACGGCTTAGCTTGACCACCAGGCGGTACGGTACAAGTATTTTGAAACAAGAACGCTGGCCTGGATGCTTATGATCTTAACTTGTATTTCTATACCTGATATA
>NW_027289334.1:0-1025 GCF_016086655.4 Lepeophtheirus salmonis | reverse complement strand
AGATTAATATTTTCATCCAACAAGATTGAATTTTTGGATCAGGGGCAAAATTTTGACCTTGTTATTTTATTAAATTTTTTTAATAAAATAAATTTAAATGGAAACGTTCGCACATATTTCGGAAATAATTTATACATATGAATCCAAAGAATTCATGATGTTTTTGATGGAGAACAATTTTTTACAAAAGGAGATGATATGTAGGTTTTGTTCCCAATCCTTATCTCTAGTTAAATATAAGAGATCAAAAGAAGGGTACAGTTGGAGATGCAATGCGAGGATATGTATAAGATTTAAAGATTATACCTCCATAAAAAATAATTCATTCTTTGAGGGGATAAATGTCCCAATAAAAAATGTTATGCAGGTTATAATAAACTATGCGTTAAGAACACCTGCTGCTAACATATTAAGAAGGGTTGAAATATCCAAAAATACTCTAAGAAAAATAATTCAAAAGTTAATCGGATTGATTAAACCTCCAGATTTTTCTAATAATAAACTTGGAGGGTTTGGTAAAATTGTTCAAATAGATGAGACGATGTTAAACCACTCAATGAAGAATCACAGGGGAAGATCACCGAAAAACAGGACAGATTCGCTATGTATTATTGAATATGATGCAAAAATTACCAGATGCTTTGCAAAAATAATAGATAATAAAAAGGCAGAAACAATAATACCAATAATATGTTCGCAGGTTGCATCTGGAAGTTTAATACATACGGACGAGCATAGATCGTATATAAAACTAAAGGAGCACCGTTTTATTCATAAAACTGTATGTCGTAAATACAATTTTGTGGATAAACTAACTAATGTTCATACACAGACAGTTGAGTCATTCAACAATGAAATTAAGTATGAAATAAAGAAAAGAAAAGTTGTTAGAACAGATTTAAGGGAATCTTTTTTAAACTAATTTTGTTTTATTATAATAATAGAAGTAATTATTTTGAAAAAATACTAGAATTAGTAAAAATATCTTTTTAAGAACTTTTTAATTTTTTTTTTTTTGTATGTGG
>NW_027289333.1:0-3015 GCF_016086655.4 Lepeophtheirus salmonis | reverse complement strand
TGCAAGAAAAAAAGTCTAGTTTGGCTCTTGTGACAGAGCCCTTCTTCCTTTCCGGCATTTCGGATTTGCTGACGGTGTAGACACCCAACTTCTTAAAGTACGCTAATACAAATTCGTCGATGAAGTTCAAGTGTAATTTTCTTGACTTGTACGTAAGCTAGAAAGCCCAAGTTTGTTTAGTTTTGTGACTGATTGTTTATGTTTTAATATATCCAAATATGAATTAATTTCAATCACTAGCAATTAATGGTTATATTTTAGTTTTATGTCTTTTTGGGATTCAATGGTATTTTATCTATACTTTATGTCCAAAAACTACACAAAATCATCAAAAAAGTCATTTGAATCAACTTTAAGGCTGTTGAGGCAGTTGTATAGATCCCTAAAAAATGATTTTGGAGCTTCTCACATCTTAAAGCATGGGAAAAAAAGCGGATACATATCAAAATTAAAAAGTATACTTTTGAATAGGTATATATGACTGATATATTATGTATCTTTATCCGAAACCTGTAATTTTGCCATGACCATTTTTCCTCTTGGAGATTTTGCCACATGCGATATTTTTATATGCGTTTTTATTTTTACGTTATATGTTCCAACTTTACATTTAGTCTTACTGAACTGTATCTCAGTAAAGATGTATAAGATATGTCATGTCAGCATAAAAGATACCAAAATGAACGTTGTAATCCAGAAGAATGTTTCAGAGGAGAACAGCTTAGCTGTTAACGTTTTATTAGATCATTTTCACACAGCGATGAGATGAAGGAAATAAACAAAACCTACCCTTATATAGCAAAATTTGAAATAGAAATTACTCCGGATGTCAACCTCGACTTACCCAACCAACAAAGATTGACTCTCGAGCAAACCCCATCGTTACTATTCGTCTTTCATGAGCACGTGCACCGTTATGACTCAAGATATTCCCTTCTTAAGAATTCAAATAATAATAATAACAGCCTAGAATATAATATATTATGTTCAAGTTGCAACTACAAAAGTCGCTCTCGCTTGATATATTTTATACAACTCTAATCTCAGTTATAGATCAAAAAAAAAAAAAAAAGGAAGAAAAAAAGAAAATAGTTTGAAAATATGGAAGGAACAGTGTTTACAAGGACGAAGAAGTAATGAACTCTGAATCATTAATCATTCTAAAGGACTCATTGACTATTGGCACTTTATCAGGGTGTTCACAAGGGACAGACTGGAGGGCTATATACTCCAAAAAAATAAAATTTTTTTGTTGTTTACTTGAAATTTAATATTTGATTTTTTTCTTTAAAAAATGTAATAATATGAGAACAGCTAGATTTTTCAAGTTTTATTAAAAAAATTTCAAACTTTTCCCTTAAAATTTTATTCTTCTTGATTTTTTTCAAAAACCAAGACGCCCACTGATAAATTATAACATTGCTAAGTACTTGAAAAGTTCATTATTTTTATGTGTATAAGAGTTTATATAAAGTACTATATACCTTGTACTGATCAGCTGAAGAAAAATTTGAAAATAACCCACTTATTAACTATTTACTATTATTTACTTATTCAAACTCATGATCTTACGAAATTTAAGAAACTCGATATAAAATTTTCAATAGTAAATACAGAAATTAAAGATCGAACTTTTAATATAAAAACATAAAACGGTACAATGCAAAAAAATTATAGAGTGTTCGCGGAAAATTATCTAGAACCTGATTTTGTAGCTTGCCAAAGAACTTCTGTGAAGAGTTATAAATCTGATTCTGGTGAAGTTTACATTGATATAGTTTTAAATATATTTTTATATTAGAACAGTGGTTCTCAAATGGTTCTTGGGGTAACTGGAAGCACTTCAAGGAGTACTTGAGATTTTAAAAGAATATTTTACGATGTGGTACATAACTCAAGGGCGTCCGCAGGAGCTGGGCTGGAGGACCTGTAGCCCTCTAAATTAAGGAATATTTTTTTTTTAAACAAAAATTTAATGGTTGATTTTTTTTTTCATAAAAAAATCTAACCATTAAATTTTGGTAAATTTTTTTGGAAATTGAATTTCCAAAAAGTTTTAATTTTTGGCTTTGACTCCCCTGTCACTGAAGCTAAAAATACTTTGTGCTGGTATGGGGGTACTCGGGTTGTAGATAAAAATTAAATATATTAACGGAATTAATATGATATTTTTCTCTAATTAATCTACTTTTCTCGTCTTAAATCGATCAAAAAAATAAATGTAAAGACTTCGACATTTCATAGGGATATCAGTACATACTAATTTAATTCAAATATCACTCTTTATTATTTGCACAAAGTAAGATTAGATGAACGCGTTAAGTGTTTTTTTATTCTTAATGCCCTTGGATGGAGTCTAATCACGATATTTGAGCCCCAAAGATGTCATTTTCTTTAAAATTATGATTTAATTTATCAAGTTAGTGAAAAGGCTCTGGGCAGTAAAACGTGGCCTGTTAATTAATATTTATTTTCTCATTAATATAGGAATTTTTAGCGACTATTTATTCACATTCTGCTGAATCCATATTTTGTGCATAAAAACTATAATAAACCTTTCTTTATCATAAGTGAGCAAGAAGCCAAAAGGTAGCGTATCTTAGATCTCCTAGATGCTAAAGCTGAGTTGGCGAGGATTATGGGCTATATAAAGTGCTCCAGGAGCCAGGTTTTTAAGGTGGGCATGATGAAAATGATGGAGAAGACCTCTTAAAGAATGTAAGAAGTGGAGGGGACAATTTAAAGAACGATCCGGAATTCCTGTCCAGCTTGGAGAAGAAGATCAAGGAGGGTCCAACCTAATCGGTGAATCGCCTCGCCAACGACATCTATGTGGCTGCAGATTACATCAAGAGTACTGTGAAGGGTGAATTGGGATTTTCCTCATATACGAATAAACCACACTACCTTCTCACGTTGGTCAAAAAGGCCAGGAGGCTCGAGCGTCCACGTTTTGCTGCACAACCCTGTATATGTCTATTTAAATTCCTGATTTTCGAACAAAAGTATATTGTA
>NW_027289332.1:0-642 GCF_016086655.4 Lepeophtheirus salmonis | reverse complement strand
CCTCTAAAATAATTTTGAGCCAATAACAATGCAAACTGAGGTCATAGTGACTATGTCCAGAAGCCGGCAAATTCTCAATGAGGACCCAGGAAAGTCCATCAGGACAATTGCTAGAGAATTTGGACGGTCACAATCGCTGATCCGGCCCTGCATTCACGAAAACTTTCGTTACTACTCATAAAATATGAGGAAGGGTCAGATCTTGATAAAAAAGGATAAGATAAAACACGCACAAAAGCTCCTCAACAGCTCAAACCCTCACTTCATCACGAACGAGAAACAATTTTGCCAGGAACAGAAGGCCAACTACCAGAATAATAGATGGTTGACATTCTGCCCAAGGATGTGCCTGTCGTCATGAAGACGAAGTACACATGCCACTTCATTGTGTTTGGGGTGGATAGTTCCGAAGGCCAGGCCATCCCTCCTCATGTGCTCCTCCAAGGCCTCAAGGCCAACACTGATGCCTACCTGGGCGTGCTAGATACCAAGTTGAAGCCCTAGATTGACATAGTTTCCAATGGAAGGCTTTACATGGCCACATGTTTCATATAGCTCCAAGATCATTTTGACGATTTCATCTCCGTCAGTTATGTTGACAGTTTTTGGACAATGGACATGTAAATAAAAAACCACACAATA
>NW_027289331.1:0-4117 GCF_016086655.4 Lepeophtheirus salmonis | reverse complement strand
AGAATAATGATCATGACGTTTCATTAGATCAGCTACATTCACCTGTGACAGGAGGGAAAGTGAGAAGGAAATAAACAAGGATATTACCAAGAATTACTCCGATGTTGATCCTCAATTCCACTCTGAGTCCAACAAGGACTTACAACTATCATTCGGCAACAAATCTTCAAGTTTACTCTCCGTCTTTTATCAGCACATAACATTGTTCAATCAGGTTTCGAATATCCAATTTGTAGAAAAAAATAAGTTCACTACTCAGGAATCAAATAATAATGACAACAGAGGAGGAAAGAAAATTCCTACTTCAGATTTCCAATTCAAAAAAAAAACGAGCTAGCTATAAGATTCACAGGATTTACATTACTAGTCCCACATAGTCTAAGGAGACTAAAAGAGACTTTTTTTTAAGTCTCTTTTTAAAGAAAAATGTCACTGAAATCCACGACGTTGAAAAAGCTTGTGTATTGGGTGTGGGATTCAGAAACTTTTTTTTGGGGGGGAGGGGGTAAGCCCCTTATAAAGGGGCTAACGACGCCCCTCCACGTAAATATCTAATCGGTTTTTATCCTTTTATCTATAATTACAATTTTGAATTTAATAGGCTAATTCCTAAAATTGCTAAAAATACCAGTAAGTTCTACAAAATCGAAATGTTGTAGAACAAAATGAGTTTTTTAAAATGGGGATCTTACCCAATTTTATGTACTAAAGTTAAATTTAAGCATTTCAAATGTGTTTTAAAGCATTTTACGTCTAAAATACGGCAGATTTTTTTTTTTTTTGGATAGCGTCCATTATAAAAGCTGATATATAGATAAAACTAAATAACGAGTAAAAAAAAGGTACAAGATCGCATAAAATGGTCATGCTCACATTGGTTTTGAGGGCATTGTCATTTTTATTGTCATAAAATGTCTAGACAGACTATTTGTAAGCTAAAAAACAAACAGTTTAAATTAAAATCTACAAAATGACCCTCCATAAAGTCCATTCCTAATAATAATAAGAGTCTGATTAATTTTTTATTGAGGGTTTCATAAAGTATGTACAAATGAGATAATAAATATTAGAAGGATTGCGTAAAAAAAATAACATAAATAAAAATTTTTAGTTTATAATTATCCCTCTCCTAAAAAACCTACCTAATCATTATACAATTATTACAGAGCAATAGGAATGACAGATACTATAGCAAGAACCGAAACAAGGATAAAGTATAAGAAGTAATTCACCATTAAAAATGGTTTTGAAATGTTTTGTAAAGAAAATAAAAAATAATAAATTTTTTGAAAGAAAATTTGAAAAGCCCATATCTGTTGAGAAAAAAATTCAAAAATATATTTCCAATATAATATTTTTCAAAATTTAGATGCTAAATACACAAAAATGGAATCTAATTAAAAAAATTCAACAATTCAAAATTGTTCACTGAGTGTAGGAAACAAGTTATTTGAGGGGTTGAACAAGGTTTAAGGAGAAGACAATGGCTACAATTGGGCTGCCAAACTCAGGATTGTCTGTTGTTAGATACCTAGGTGGTATGAGGGGAACTCCCAGTCAAGAAGCTGTTAAAATAGGCTTCATTTATGGCTTCAGAGCTTTCAAATTAGCCTGAAGGGTTATTTTAAGGAAATTTTTGTATCCAGCTGACTGTGTATACCTTGATCTTTTCTGTCTTTTCCACCTCTTGAGTTTAGTGAAAGTATTTTGAATGATACTATGATTAAAAATATTTAAATTCTGTACTTTCCTGGGATTTTTTTTCAGTGGGAAAGACTAGTATCTTCAACATATCTTATTGTGACTGATCCTGACTTTGACATGTGAGGTCATAGTGTGATCTACATTACCTAGAGTTTTCATTTTCTTAGTTGGTTTCATATTTTCATTCCAATATAAACAAAATATCTTCCAATGGTTCTGAATTGTTGGGTTCATTCCCTGTTAAGAGAGCGTTCAACATCAACTTCATCCAAAGCCACTATTTTTCACCTATTTTTCGAAGACCAATCATTACTTGTCTATTTATCTGTACAAAAAAAAATCCTGTTCGACGGCTTTGCCGTCCCGTCCCAAATGGAGTGACTTCCTTTGATTTTCACAATCATTTGAGACATTTTTTGTTTCAATTCCTTTTGGTTTTGAAAATTCAAAGTTATAATCTTGATCTGTTACTCTATCCTCAACGACATTTTTCCCTTCTTTCTCTTGACATATTTTTTATCAAGTTCTTTGACAAATTCTGACAATTTTACATGGTAGATGATCAAAACATCGGCAGACAAAATGTCGAATAGAACAAAACGTCGACCGGAAAATATTACATTTCAAAAAAAGAAAAACAGTTTCTACGACATTTCACTCAGACATTTCCTGTCCGAGATATTTACACCATCACCCTCAACATAAACTAACAGTAAGGAACCCTTGCAAACCCTCATTTATACCTCAAACTATACCTGGGGCTATTTTGGGCACCGCCGCACCCCAAAATGAGATGAAACCCACTGCTGTTAATTAAATTACTTTTAAGGACACCTCTCAATACCCAATTTATTCTACAAAAATTAATAGTTATAACGTTAATACATATTAAATATTCTCATTTATTCTAATATTTTCATATCCATAGAAAATTGGAAATATGCATGTACCCGAAAACAACCTCAACATTTGGGGGTAAATAAGGGTTGTGAGGGACTCTTAGTGGTTGCTTAAATAGTGGAGGTAGATTTCATTCCGTTTTGGGACACGGTGGTACTAGAAAATATCCCCAACATTCTGGTTGTATAAGGGGTTGGGAGGGCCCTTAAAGATAGTGTATATAGAGGTGTTAGGGTATGTTTGAGGTGGGATATATCGCAACACCATTGGCCCTATTTTATATTCAACGGTCGACGTTTTGTCGATTCGATGTTTAGTCTATTCAACGTTTTGTCCACACACCTATTTGGATCGGTTTTTTTTGCAAAATGAACTGTCATAAAGGATTTTGCACATGTTATAAGCTGACAGGGATAACTGATTCGGGTCTTGAACCCCTTTATGGGAAGAAAAACCAGTATCTCACACGTCGGGACTAAACTCAAAACAAAGTTTTCATTCCTTAGATCCTTTATCCTTCCATTATGGAAGACACTTGCTTTTCCTTGGTTCACAATTGTTCCATATTTCTCGATTTATCTTTTATTTACATCTTCATGGGGTGAATCAATGGTAACATTTTTCTCTTAAAGAACCGAATTTCAGGAAGCGTTGAGCTTTTAGCCTCCGTACAATTCCTTTGATATCACAACACAACAAAATAAAATTATTCTCTTCAGTTTTTTTTTTTTTTAATATGATGGGATAGCTAATTAATACTTCAGCCTCTCAAGCGCTCATTAACACAAACAAATAAACATATGTCTTATTATTGCCCATGTTCCCCGCTTGCTTTTTCAGCAAAAGATGGCCAAGTATATTTTGAAAATGTGGTGTACAAAATTGTGCATAGAGACTTGGATTGAATTAGATATATTTAATTAATAATTATGGGTTTCAAGTGTTGTGCCCTGGCGGCAAGCAAGTCTACAATAACCGTAAAAAGGACCTTGATGTGAGTTTTTATCGATTTCCACTGAAGAATCCTAAAATTGTTGCTAAATGCCAAGTAAATATCGATTTGGACAAAACCTCCAGAACTAAATTACTGATCATCCACATGACAACGCAAAAGAGTTTTCCTCTTCATCGAAACAGCGTACAACTTTAAAACTATATATAGGATCATTCCAAGTGAAATCAATAAATAAAAAAAGAACATTTTTGACAGTAGCGTATTTTAATATTAGTTAAAAACTCAAAAATCTAAAATTTCATCTTTTTTTTCTCCTCCGGTTCAGGATTTAGAGGCTTCTAAAGTTTCACCCTCGACACCATCTACCCTATTTTTAAATCGCTTTACTTTAAATGTTTTTGGAGATATCGATTAATATTTAATAGATAATTGTTTTATTCTTTTGTTGTATTTTTGTATAATCCAACAAAATGAGTTTTTACCCATAAGTTCACGAGGTAATTATTTTAACTTCAAAAAATATGTAACATTTTTAATTTCACTCAATGTTTATATATT
>NW_027289330.1:0-726 GCF_016086655.4 Lepeophtheirus salmonis | reverse complement strand
CTAGTACTAGTGAATAATTAATATTAGGGTCTAATTTTTCAAGTTCTTCAGATGGAGGTATAAGATTTTCTCCATCTCCATTGAAGCTATTAACAATTTTCATGAGTTGGCGTGTAACGCTTCAATCGTCGGATAGTTCCTATTTTTCTTCCTGGAGCTATCCGCCGGGGTTCTTCTTCAACAGTCGAAATGACTAATTTTACTCGATTATCGCCCCGCCTCGTCTCATCCTCACTTCTGTTAATTGTGACTCAAGATTTATTTTCCAATCTTCTTCAGTTGCTGTAAACCATACAATATTTGATGTGCCGTCATCAGTTACCTTGTACCCTTTGGCTGTAGCCTCAATTATTACCGTCTTCTCAGTAATAATTACCTCAGCAACTTCTTCACAGTCAATTAACATTAAAGTGGAGACAAGTTCCATTGCCTCGTCAGAACCCAGATATTCTGTTAACCGAATTTCTGTCCCGCTAGTCCCAACCCTAGCAATGATATCCTCACCTAATTCTAATGATATGGACAGCTGTCTCATAGTTTTCAGTGATAGTATAAATGGCACCCTAGCCCACGAACTACTAGGGGTTTATCTTCCATGGTTCTTCTAAATTTTCCACCATGATTTCAACCGGTTCAGTAGGAATACCAATAATATCTAACCTATTATCCCCTACTGAACCCACTACAATGTCCGCCTTTTTCAGGTCCTTGCAAGTATTTGACCTC
>NW_027289329.1:0-3237 GCF_016086655.4 Lepeophtheirus salmonis | reverse complement strand
ATTTCAAAAATAAAAATATATGATTTTTAGCTGAAAATATTAATTTTTTAAGTAAATACTATTAGTGTTGAGACTCGTTCCAAGGCCGATTTTTTCCTGGTTTGGACTTAAGTTACTTTTCTAGACCAATCCTGACCTATATTTCGATTCAGATCGCAATGTCAGACTGTATGCCGAAATTTAATTGTTTCCAAATCTTATTATATAGACCAAGTTTTTCCGGTCTCATTCTATAGTCTGATTTTGCTCGTCTATCCTGATTCATGAGATGTACAAATCATAATAATGCAACACATTTAACGTTATTGCGCCGATGCTCAAATTTTGAAATTCAGGTTAACCATCAAAAATTTATCTATAGAATCGGTCTTGATGGTATTTTAAATGAGAGGCAATCCTGGCCAAAACTTTTATTGGAGGGGATCTAGACTGAATTTTACTTTGAGATCAGTCCTTTAAAAAATTTTAACGGTCTAAGACAGAAAACTAATAGTTGTAATTATGTATATTGGACATACAAATATACATATTAATATACGAACATTCTTAAGATGTTCATTAAAAAATTGCTTTGTAATAGTTTTTGTAGTTTATAATTATCCAAGAGCAGCTGGTAATGAGAAATACCAACTTACGGATTTAAGAAGGGCTGAAACTATACTGTCTATCAGTAATAATTTTATTCAGTTTTAGAAATAGTTCTTTCAAATAATACAGATGTGGCTACAATACACTGTTTGTATTCATCATTTCAAATAGATATGCCATTTTTTACTGTTTTTTTCAATAAATTCGAAAAATGCAAGCCAAATTGGTGAAAATGTGAATAGTGTTTATGGTTCTAATTCTAAGAGGGGCTGACATCAAATTCAATTTTAGCCCTACTTGGCGGATGCAAAAACATTTTTTAAGCACTCTAGAAAAAATAATTTCAATTAACATTTATATAGAACAATTTCATAAAACGTTTTTAAGCTTAAAATGTACTGTTTTAAGGTCACAAAAAAAAGGTCAAAGGTCAACTTCTTCCAAATTTTATTTTAATGTTTGCACTAGGGTACTAAATTTTTGACTACCTGTTAATTTGATCTTATGTTGTATTTTAGTCAAAAAGTTTAAACTTTAAAATTCAAACTTTTGAAGTACAGCAACTTAACTTCAAAATTGAAACTTTTGAATCCAGTAACAAAAAAAAAGAATGTCGTTAAAAAAAGTCATTTTTAAATCTCTATAGAGTTCAAAAACGCCCTTTGAAGATAGAACCATTAAAAAAAATCTTTTTCATTAAAATACAAAAGAAGATCGAATTAACAGGTCACCTTAAAAATCGGACAGACTTATACACTGTCTAAAATAAAAATTTGGAAGAAGTCGACCTTTTTTAACTTAAAACTGTACTTTTAAGCTTAAAATGTTATATAACTATTGCTTTAAGCATAAAAAGGCTTTAACAATCACGACATTTGTAAGTTATTTCTTATTACATTGAAAATAGATTGACAAAAATAAGTATTCATTTGTATAAAAATAATTTTCAGGGTAGAGAGGCTGTAATTTTTTTATTTTTTTTTTCTAATTGCTTATAAGATGTTTTTGCATCCGAAAAGTTGGCCTAAAATTTAATTTTCATAAATTAACCCCCCCTCTTACTAATACGTTAATAGCCAATCACCCAATCACTTAAACGACACATCACAAGTACCTATTTAAGATATGAATGTCATTATTAATATGTATATATCAGTGAATGTAGGTATTTATATACAGGTGTAAATATACATTATCACCTTTGTAGATTGATGTTTATAGGGTGTGATAAATGAATAAATACACGTTCAAAAGAAGGTGATCTACACTTAAATTTGAAAGTAAAAATCCTATACAACTATAATTTAAATATGAAAAAGAAAATTTAGCAACCATATGTTTTGTGACCAACCGTCCTTATTTGTCCGGGCATATCCCAATGTACCAATGTTTACATTTTGAGCATCACACATGACGTCATCAACAATTTGTGATCGTGTCTTTGTATGTTAAAATTAAGGATCTTAGACGTTAACACAAAAGATATATTTTATTTTGTTGTGAGCTGTCGAGGTTTTTATATTTTCTCCTTATCAATGTTCTGAAAGTTTATTAGTTGATTTCAAATTAGCTCTTGTTAAGTTAAGATAAAAGATTATCAACGATTAGTGAATAACTAGTCGATAGTTGTGAAGAATTGCAAGACTACAAATTCATCCTTTCAATCCTTTGTCTCCCTCTTTTGAAAGAAATGTTAATCAAAATTGTTATGTATGCAAAAAGGATAAGGCTTTACATTACTAACATCAGAATTTACACTGTAGTTTGTTGTACGTTATAGATGTTTCTGTTAATTTTCTCCTTATCAGTGTTTTGAAAATTGATTGGTTGAATACAAATTAGCTTTTGTTAAGCTGTGATGAGCAATTCGAAACAGTCGTTTAATCATTGTTCTATATTAAAGAATAACTAGCTAACAGATTTGACAAACTGATTTAAGGTCTTTTTTTTATTTTTTCTCTTTGTCTTGGCGTACCTTAAAACTTATTAATCATTCAAATTCATGGATCAACACACCAAATTCCTGAATTGACAAATCATATTAATGTTCTATACGCCGTTACTCACTTATTTTGTAATCAATGATCAATTTTTCTACTTATTTTCCTGTTTTTAATGTTATGAACGTTGGTTGGTTCATTTAGAATTATCTCTTTAGGAGCTATGAACAACTTTAATCAATTCATTATTATTGCATAGTTTGGAAAAATGAGCAAACTATCAACTAAGTGTTTCCTTTTTGTAAGTATCTTTTTGGAAGAAAAGTTGGGAGATACAATAAAGATAATAATTATAGATTATACAGGAGAAGATATATATATATTAGTCGTCAAAATATTCTGTTTTTATTTTCTATAACGTAATATATTTACTCTTTTGAATGTATTAGGAATAGATAAGTTAATATTTTATTTTAAAAGCTGTTTCAACACTTAGAATTTTAATTTTGTAAGAATTCAAGGATATAGTATTGTTCCGGGATGTCCAACAAATCATCTTGGCTGTGAAAACATGGATAATACATTATGTGCACATAATTTTCCTTCGAATCTCAAGGAGAGAGAAATAGATAAAGTTAACTCTCCAAAAAGTGAGGGCAGATTAAAATTAGCCTTCAAATAGCAAGTTACCTCCATTGCTGAATTTCTT
>NW_027289328.1:0-3672 GCF_016086655.4 Lepeophtheirus salmonis | reverse complement strand
GATCAAATACATATTGCACTTTTTTTTTGGGTTAATAATAACTTGTTTTGGTGTTAAAAGTCCATGACCTTTATGTGATCTGTAGGTGTTGTATAAATAAAGATATTCAGCCATTTTCTCAATAAATTCTTTCAAGTCAGCAAATAATAAATCCTCGTGATAATTCACAAATTATTCTTGTAGAGTACGCTTAAAACGCTCACAAATGGCGTTCATTTTCGGTTCTCTAGCATAGGTGTGATAGTTTTTGGTGTTGGCTTATTATAATACCTTTGGAAACTGCCCTTTAAACTGACTCCCATTATTGGTAATGAGGTGCTTTACGGCAAAATGGCTTAAGGAAAAAGCTTTGTTAAAGAAACGTTCTGCACTGAAACCTATTAGAAGTAAAAATGCAACGCGTTGCATCAGGTTAAATTGTTTGTTAGGGCTTAATCGCATATTGATATTAAGCTAGCTTCTTGGAAAGAAGCAAGTATTTTTTCGCATTCTGGATCTGTGCACTTCAAAACCCTTTTTATCTCATCTTCGGAGTGTTTTTTTGTAAGGATCTTTATCATCCGCAATGAAGTATTAAAATATCTACACTGTGTACGTTTCTTTTCAGAGGACTCTCTGAGTTTAATCTCAAGATTATCTAACGTAGAAAGTGCTTCTTTTTTTCTTCATCAGCTTTTTTAACTTTCGCCTCTGCATTTTTTTTTATTTTATCCGATTGCCCAAGGGTATATTCAATCAATTTATTATTGTCATTTATACGAGATAACTTCAATTGTTCTTCACTGTGTTTTGATGAGAAATACTCTTTTTGAAACTTTTCAAGATGTTTTATATCTGTTTGCCAGAACCCATCCCAATTCCATAACATGGTTGAAGCTATAACTAAAAAAAAAGAAAAATGTTTCCATTCCAGATAAAAACCCATAAGCCTTTTTCGTCGTTTTATTTTCCTCATTTACTACTTGATTTGAAGTTTGATTTTCGTCTACCACTAGATACTCCTTTAAATGTCATTGTGATGTTTGATAATTCTGGGACGCCTAACGCCTTTCTAAGCGATAAAAAATTATCCGATATAGTAAACGAGGAACGAGCAAAAGCCAACTTTTTTGTCCGTTTGAGCAACTTGTTATACGCTTTTTTATTTAAACCAAGTTGATGGATCATTACAGGAGCTATTTCAGATGCAAGGGTATCAACAAATTTACTTAAATATTCTTCTGTAAAAACCCCCGTTTTTTCATCTTTAATTCCTGGACTTTTTAATGAGTTTTTAAGCTTTCTTCTCTTAATTTAGTTGCCGCTAATTGCAGTGTGCCCAATGTGAGTGAGCTATCTGGTGTACCAAATAAGATTCCTATAGCAGTTTGCAATAAACGTTTTCTATACTGAAGTGTATATATTTTTTTAATAATTCTTTTTTTTTTGCTAATGTTTTTGCTGATTTAACTTTTTTCTTAATTCTGCTTGTTTTTTTCAACAACAGAGTTAAGAAATATTTTGGGTTCTTTCCTAAGCTTTTTAGATGCCTCAATTTGTAAATTAAGTTTTTGGTTACCTCATTTTTATCAAAAACATTCTTTAAAACAGTATCAGATAATATAGTCTCACTGTCTCTATCTGTTTTTATAGACGCTTGGTACAATATCTCTACCTGCTTTATCATCTAGTTTTGATTGTGCCTCTTTATTGGTGATAGTGATATTATTTGTGTTAATACCTGATTGGGTAATAGAACTATCGCTATCACTATCCTCACCCACACCAACTAATGGTTTGTTGATGCCACTTTTAGAACTATCTTTATAGTCTGTTGTAGCTGAAGCAGAAACACTAAACCCTTTAGCATTGTATGTACTAAAGTTTTGAATGTTTGATGTTGCTAACGTACCCGTGCTAAAGCTATTTTTTCCTTCTGATTCTGCTTTTTTAGATGAGGTGATAACACCACCATTTAATACCGTTTTATCGGTAATCTCCACATCATAACCATCATCCCCTGCAAATAAACCACTTTGTGTGCCCACTGCAGCGTAATTTGATTTAATTTTGCTTTTACTGATGTTTACAGAACCCGTAATTGACCCAACAGAAGAAACAGAAAGACTACCCCTGTGTTTTTTTGCTTACTGTTATAAACAGATGTGTTTTGGCGTGATGCTATCTCTAACTCTTTAGCTCTTATTTTTAATCCTTTACCTAAAACTTGCCCACCTAATACAGATAATTTATTACCTGCATTAATTGTTGTTTTAGATTGGTTATTGCCTATACGGGTTTTTTAAAAAATATGGGTATGTTCTAAAGGATTATGAGTAAACTTAATTTAGTAAATCAAACAAATAAAAAAGTGCTTATCAGCACAATGCTAATAAGCCTTTTAATAGGGAAATAAAATAAAATTTATATTATTTTATTTAAAACTATAGCCAGCCCTTAGCCTCTAAATATTTATCTGGGATTCTTAAGCGAATTTGATCATCCACTTTTTGCATCATTTCACTATTGATTTTATCAAGTTTATCTAAATCTTCTTCACATAAAGTGAAAGGAAATGCCTTTGTTTGATACTGAAAAACTAATTCCAAACCGTTCTATACTGATATTAAGAAGAAAAAATTCGTAAACTATTGTTCTTATTTCTAACATTAGATAAGGTATATCTGTAGATACTTCTATTATAAAAGTACCTTCTAACTCACCGTTTTTAAAGTGTTTTTTTAGTTCTTCTTTAATTGTTTGTTTATATTTATTAGCTTTTTCATCTTGTTGCATGCCATTCTCCATTTATTTGTTTTAAATCATCATACCCATGTTTATTTTTAAGGTGCATCCACTCTTTAAATAATGTTGAACTCTTTTTAACTATTTCTGGATTATGAGTAACCTTGATTTAGTAAATCAAACAAATAAAAAAGTGCTTATCAGCACAATGCTAATAAGCCTTTTAATAGGGAAATAAAATAAAATTTATATTATTTTATTTAAAACTATAGCCAGCCCTTAGCCTCTAAATATTTATCTGGGATTCTTAAGCGAATTTGATCATCTACTTTTTGCATCATTTCACTATTTATTTTATCAAGTTCATCTGAATTTCCATAATATACGCTCAATGGAAATCCTTTGTTTGATACTGAAAAACTAATTCCAAACCGTTCTATACTGATATTAAGAACAAAAAACTCGTAAACTATTGTGCGCATATCTAACATTACATAAGGAATATCTGTAGATACTTCTATTGTAAAAGTACCTCTTAACTCACCGTTTTTAAAGTGTTTTTTAGTTCTTCTTTAATTGTTTGTTTATATTTATTAGCTTTTTCATCTTGTTGCATGCCATTCTCCATTTATTTGTTTTAAATCATCATACCCATGTTTATTTTTAAGGTGTATCCACTCTTTAAATAATGATGAGTCCTTGTTAACTATTTCTGGATCATGAGTAAACTTAATTTTTTGCCCTTTTCTTACTGCATCATCAATAGCGGGGATATTAAATGCCTGAAATAAATCATCAGAACTCATCCCTTTTGAAATTAAATTATCCCACTTATCCCCAATATCAAAAAACTTAATTCTGCTTTGTCAGCAATCTTGTTATATGAGCTATCTGCAGGTTTAGCATAATTTGGTTTACCGTTTTCAATTTCAGGTACATACTTACCTA
>NW_027289327.1:0-990 GCF_016086655.4 Lepeophtheirus salmonis | reverse complement strand
CTGTCCGTCCCTCTCCCTCTCTCCAGTCCCTCTCTCTCTGTCTCTCTCTCCTCCTCTCTCTGTCTCTCCTGTCTCTCTCTCTGTCCTCTCTCTCTCTCTGTCTCTCTCTCTCTCTCCTCTCTCCCTCTGTCTGTCCAGTCCCTCTCTCTCTCTCTGTCTCTGTCCTCTCTTACTCTCTGTCCTCTGTCTCTCTCTCTCTCTCTGTCTCTCTCTCTCTCTCCCTCCCTCTCTCTCTGTCCTCCCTCTCTCTCTCTCTGTCAGTCCTCTCTCTCTCTCTCCGTCCCTCTCTCTCTCTCTCTCTCTCTGTCCTCCTCTCTCTCTCTCTGTCTGTCCATGTCTCTCCTCTCTCTCTCCTCTCTCTCTCTCTCTCTCTGTCCTTCCCTGTCTCTCTCTCTCTGTCTGTCTCTCTCTCTCTCTCTCTCTGTCCCAGTCTCTCTGTCTGTCCTCTCTCTCTGTCTGTCCTCTTATCTCTCTCTCTCTCTCTGTCTGTCCTCTCTCTCTCTCTCTCTGTCTGTCCTGTCTCTCCTCTCTCTCTCTGTCTGTCCCTCTCTCTCTCTGTCAGTCCTCTCTCTCTCTGTCTGTCCGTCTCTCTCTCTCTCTCTGTCCAGTCTCTCTCTCTCTCTCTCTCAGTCTCTCCTGTCTCTCTCTCTGTCCGTCCCTCTCTCTCTCTCTGTCTGTCCTCTCTCTCTCTCTGTCTGTCCTCTCTCTGTCTCTCTCTCTCTGTCTGTCCTGTCTCTCTCTCTCTGTCTGTCCATGTCTCTCTCTCTCTGTCCATGTCTCTCTCTCTGTCCATCCCTCTCTCTCTCTGTCCTCTCTCTCTCTCTCTGTCCGTCTCTCTCTCTCTCTCATGTCTCTCTCTCTGTCTGTCCATGTCTCTCTCTCTCTGGTCCCCTCTCTCTCTCTGTCAGCATCCATCTCTCTCTCTGTCCATCCCTCTCTCTCTCTGTCCGTCCCTCTCTCTCTCTGTCTGTTCAGTCCTCTCTCTCTCTG
>NW_027289326.1:0-1447 GCF_016086655.4 Lepeophtheirus salmonis | reverse complement strand
CTTGTTTTATAGGTTTTGCAGAAAATTTTGGAGACGTATTATTTATTAATTCAATTAAGTCATCAATTTAATCTATATTTTGCTCATTTAAAAATATTGAAAAATCATTTCAAAGCTGTGATCGGGAGAAAAGTGGAAATGACTCTGCAATAGAAAATGAACAGAGATTTTATCCATTTTCCGCAGCATTATAATGTATGCTAAATGATCCGTAATATTGAAATTCTTGTTCTGGCTTCTGAAAAGTTGTGAAAAAATAGATGAAAAATAAAAATATTATTTGAATAAATTATCCATCACCTGTTGTATTGAATTTCAGGTCAAGGAACATAATTATAATAGTTTTATACTATAAAACTGATGCAGTACCATTAAGATCTTTCTTACAAGTTTCCTGTAATAAGTATATATTAATATTTTAAAAATTACAATATTGAATATTTTTTCATCAAACATGTATTTGGGAGTTGTCCCTGCTCCTTCATCTTCAACAGCAAATAAATTGATTTTATATACATATAAGAAGTGAATCTTTCCTCTTTGAATAGATAAATAGGAAATCGACTTAGTCTCCAAAAAGTCAATTGTCAACAATTCAATTTCATCCTTATTATATTTAGCATAACAAACTCGTTTGTCGTAGTCTTTCTTTCCGTTTTAACAAAATCCAAATGTTTTTTAATATAACTATCAATTTTAATGTCCAATCGTCCAAAGGATTTTTTTTTATGATGGACTCCCAAACAAGTTGACTAAAGTTTCCGAATGATCTTTAATACATGGGAGGCAAACACTCACCTTCCCATAGTTCATAATTTGAACATGCTGTCTTCTAATACTTTATAAATGTATTTTTACAGTTATATCTTTCAAAACCAAAATCCTGGAAGAAGCTAACCTTCCAGGAATAAAAACGCTATTCTCATTCATGAGGTTATCAAGAAATATGTTGATACGTTCTTGTTGCTTTTCATGAATACCAAGTATTGTATGGGTTGTTGATGGATTCTCAATAGATCTATTTGTCCTCAAAGTAAGGCCATTTTCCAGATAATGGGTATGTAAACGACCAAGAGTACTTTTGGATATTCCTATCAAGAAAAAATGATTAAGTACACATACTTGAGATAATTCCCTTCAATAAAGAGCTTCATCCTGTCGCCTTTTTTGTCCATTAAAGAAAAATATTAAGGAACACAAATTTCCAGAGAATTTTGGAAATTAATCATTTCCAAAGACTGATCCTACAAATGTAACTTTTTGGAGGAAAAACTTTGGAATCCCTTTTTTTCCACAGGATTTTTTGAGACCTAATTTAAAATTGCATTATATTTCAAAAACAACAAATATCTTATTCTTCCTTGTCCACACAATGTCACGTCATGATGAAAAGCCAAATATCGATATAGAAAATGAAAATTTTTTGTCGGACATAATTTATAGCGTT
>NW_027289325.1:0-1245 GCF_016086655.4 Lepeophtheirus salmonis | reverse complement strand
GGGGGAAGAAATCGAGACAGACTCTGTGAAGACGACAGGGTACTCTGGGCCTCCGTCCACAAACTCCATCTCCTCAGTCTTGCTCTTCTCACCTTCCTGGACATTGACGTTGCTAGTCTCAGAGTCCTCTGCAGAGGGAATATTGTTGTTGTTGACTACAGAAAATGTATTCCATGTTCAAATTTGAGAGAAATTATCTAGGACGTGCTACAAATATGTAATTTTATTATAATGACTCAGTACTATTATGAGTTGGTCATAAGTGAATATATATATAATAGATTTTAATAATTAATTAGGACTTAACTCATCTATATTTGCATACCTATATGATTGGTGGACAGTTGAGTAAGGTTGTTTTTTTGTCCGCTGAAGCGGACAAAGCGCAATACACTTATTTATGTTTCAAAGAAAATACTATTTTATAGTAGTGAACTACAGTAGATATCTCAAAATCGAAAAGCTTAAGAGTCAAAGGTCCATATCAATAGTAGGGAGTACTGAAGTCAGTATTTGCTAGACATGGTATTCCTGAGACGTTGGTTTCAGACAATGTCCACGTTTTACGAGTCGGGAGTTTTCGGATTTTGCAAAAGATTGGGGTTTGATTAGATTTTCTCATGTCCAAAACAGCCACACCAAAATGCTGAAAGAGGCGTGCAAGCTAGTAAAGAACTTTTTGAAAAAAATCGAGATGTAGAAGACGCACTACTGGCGTACAGGTCGGCTCCATTGCAAAATAGAAAATCACCTGCTCAGCTCCTCTTTAATAGGGAGTTCATAACAAAGGTGCCAAGGATTATAAAGAAGCCGGATGATGAGGAACTGAGAAAAATTGAGGAACAACAACGAAAGGCTAGTGAAAATTGTTATAATGAACACCATCAAGTGGTTCAAAAAATAAGACTGGAGACAGGGGACATCGTAAAGGTACCAGACCTAAACCGAAAGGGATACATCGAAAAGAGAAATGGTAGAAGGGTGAGCGTAAGAATAGGAAAGCAAATCTACGTCAGAACTCTGGCACAAGTAAGAAAGGTGGAGTTTTGAAGGAAGAAAGAATGAATTGTTATATTTGTATTTCAAAAAAAAAAAAAAATTAATTGTTAATGTAAAAAAGAGGGATGTCGTATATATATGTTACTCTTAGTGGAGTACTTTAGTATTAGATTACCAAAGATACTTATGGGTGAAGAATAGAACAGAGACAAGGGAAGAAGTCCTTTAATAAAGAACCATAAGAAT
>NW_027289324.1:0-1479 GCF_016086655.4 Lepeophtheirus salmonis | reverse complement strand
GCACAAAATCGGTAAATAATTCTGCACGGCCCTGTATGTTTTTCTTTTTGACTCACGAGGACTTAAACATTTTTTTCATGTTCGTGTATATCATAATTCATGTGCATCTTCAATATATGATATGATTTGAATTAAAATTTAACATAGGTATGTAAGAATGAATTTTGTTTGTTTTATTAGTGAGCGCTCCAAAGATGAAAGTAATCATCATTCATCACAACATGTTTAAAAAATATGTATATTATTGAACTCTGATGATTATTCTTTCATTCTTGAGGACAGAACAAATATGAATTGATATAAGTATTGAGTACAATCGTGTTAGTATTCTCATGAAAAGTGACATTCTACGGTACTACCGCTAGTTAAAAATTAAATTAGGGAGACCAACCGTCCTCTTTTTACCTTCTGAAAATCAACTTAACCGATAAACGAACGGACATTTCGTGAATTTATAACATTAATCCGGCGGGGTCTCTGAAAAGAATGTTAAAAGTGGACATGATCGAGGGATGTAGATCATGCAATATAAAGCAGCAAAAAAAAACAGGTTATTGGCCCCTTCACTTTCAAAAATGGTGTGCAGAGCCTGAAATTAGGAGCTCATTATTTTAAAAATAGAACGAGTGATCTATTTGATAATATAATATAATATTAATGAGGTATTCATTTAGATTCGTGAAGATACAAGTATTATTAAATATACCATATCACATGTTGATGAATGTCAACACTTAAAACAATACTTTTTATAAATATATACTAATTATAGAAATGCAAATATTTAATATTGCATTTTCTATAAATGAATAAATAGATCAGATACATCCGACACAGTCTAAGAGGTATTTTTAATTAAAAGCTGAATAAAAATAATCGATAGAGTGTGCCAAATAACAGGATTTGTAATATTTCTATATTATTATCACTACATTGCACAAGGCTACTCAATTGATTGACGACCAACATACTTCATCCGGACCTTCGAAGTGTTGAAGTTGGAGTTCAGTGAACAAATACACTTAAATATCATGAATTGGTCTTGTTTGCACGTTTCCTGACATATGCATGCTTGGATAGTCCGTTCTCTTCTGAAGAACCTCAATTTTAAGACTAGTATGGTCCTTTTAAACCAGGTTGTAGTCTCATTACTACTTTAAATATCCTTCGAAAATAGTTTCGTCGTGCTATTATGCAAAGCTTGATTCCCTATGATCGTAGCCAGAGGAACTGCATGTTCAGACTCTTTATCCTGATCCTAGTGATATTGAACTTACAGGATCTTAACTATAACTTCCGTGTTGCCCTTAGAAAATCAAAGTGTGGTGGACTTTTTCTCGTCCTTTTTAGTAAAGAAGTTATCTAAATCCGTCATGATGAAATAAAGAAGCTAAATAACTAACTGGTTAAGTTTTGCCTCTATCTGTTGATTGGTCTCTCTCCTTCGGAGTGCTGAAGTGGGACTTTAGGGTGAAATAT
>NW_027289323.1:0-649 GCF_016086655.4 Lepeophtheirus salmonis | reverse complement strand
TATACAGGGAGGTATAGTGAGTGAATACTGTAGATACGTTAAATTAATATTTGCCGTATAAATGCCATGTAGAATGTGAAACGATTTGATGTCCCTTGTTAAATTTTGGGATATGTAAGTTTCATTTACTATGCACACATATTTTCAAATCAATTAATAAGTAAGATATCACAAAAAGACATATAAATTAAATTTATTTAAATTTTCTTAAAATGGGCAACAAAAACAATATAGAAGAAAAAAAAAAAATAAATGAAGCAACGATAATTCTTAGACATCAGACTCCAGATAGTATAAAAAAAGAGATTTATTTCCATTTTTTGAAGACAAATTTACTACTATGGGTCCATAAAACCTTTCCAAAATCATGAATAGCTTCTAACAGAATGAGGCGCCTACTCTTACCATTTTGAAAGCGCAATCGTGGTGCAAGAACAAAATTAAATACTCATGGGATATGAACATATTGCAACCCCTAGTTGTTGTTTTTTTTTCATTCTAAGAGGAGTTGAGAGAAAGGTCAATGAAGTTTCAAAACGAGCAAATACAATCTCTTTATCCATATTCAGCCATCTTGGTATACAATCTGAGGGGAAAAAATGTTTGGGTTCCATACAAAACGGTAACAAAGCCATGTCATGAAGGCCAA
>NW_027289322.1:0-1225 GCF_016086655.4 Lepeophtheirus salmonis | reverse complement strand
TAAATCGCCTACTAACAGTATATATTCCATGCAAAGAGATTTTTAGCTGGACTGTGTCTAACGTTTTTACTTTATCACACACAAAAACCCATATGGAACCAGAGGTCTCTTTTAAGCAATCCAATTTTACAAATTTAATAGGAGGTATGTTGACTTTGGCACCCAAATCTAATAGATACTTGTTTTTTTTTAACCATCAACCACCAAATAAGTATAGGCTCTATCTTCAAGTCCGTTAGCTACATGAAAAATAATTGGAATAGTATCTAATTTTAGTAGCTTAATATTATTCATAATCATATTCCACGAATACATAATTGTGACGACCTATCCTCTTTCAGCTTTTCCCCATCATGATTTGTAAATAATGTTTATTTGGTAACTTATGAACAAAAATGATTGAATAGAATGAAAGATTGAGAACTTAATAAGATTAGAACACATGAATGCCATTAGATATAAATTTTACTGACAAGATTACTAATGGAGTAAATATTTACTTCAAGTTAAGATAGATTTTTCCTCTTCATAATGGATCATCCAGGCAGAATTTGAGTACATAATTTTGGAGGAATGGTCTGGGTATTTAAAAGTAAACAATCTATATTATAGAACAGTTCCTTAAACATTCCTAAATCCTCAATATAACCATAGTTTGAGACACAGTTTAAGTAGAAATACAGTTATGAAGAAATCCTACATAAATAATATTGATGCAGTAGAAAAAATATAAATTGAACGTTTAAAGGTCAGGTCAACATTTAAGTTTATTATACAAATAGTCATTTAAAAAAATTATAAATTGTTTCAATAAAAACTAAATGTTTTATTATGAATTGAAATATTAAATATTATACTACGAATTAATAAATAAAATTAGGACGTTTATGAAATATAATAAAATGATTTAAAAAAAAAAATAATAATAAGATTCTCCATTCCTTATTTCACATTAAAACCGTAAATAGATATTCAAATGGTTAATAAAAAAGAAAGTACACTTGGTTCAAACAATCGTGATTCTTGATGTCTATGATAATACGAATTAAAAAAGAATCCTCTAACCTGGTCAAGTAGATAAATGAAGCTAAATGCATTTTTATATGATGATTGAACGTTATAAATTCTTCAGAAATGAGTAACTTGTTATTATGTCAAAGGTATAGAAGTATAAACTCTAAGAGATAGATTTGACGGATAGAATATTGTGACGTAGAAAATTATC
>NW_027289321.1:0-737 GCF_016086655.4 Lepeophtheirus salmonis | reverse complement strand
ACAAATAGTAGTTGATGTTAATGACTTATTTTTCTGTTTCTTTTTTTGTAGAAAAGGTTGTGAGGTACAATAAAGGTAACGAAGTGATATATACGCAGATCAGTATAAACATAATAATCAGAGATGTGAGTAATTAGGAAAAAAATTACGATCAGATATTCACTGCAATATAGCCATATAACGATCAAGGCCATTTGCAAACAGCGAAGCGATCAATTTAATTACGATCTTATTCAAATATTTAATTTTTTTAAACCTTTAGCTGAACCTTTTTTAACTTAAATAAACGTAGAAAAAAAAATAATATAGTCTACCAGCGAATAATAAAATATCTACAAAAATAATTTCTCTTCTAGCTTTTTATTTGACATTAACAGGAGCTGATTCTCAAAGTTTTCGTCTCTCAGTCTCTGTTTAGCCCTCCTCTGGATCTGTTTGTCCTTTGAGAACAAATGCTCGCTGCTGGCATGACTGGAAAGGACGAAATTGTAAATTTGAAATACCTTTTTGACTCTCTAGTAGGCCAAGATCATTTCCAGATCTTCAGTCATCACCTTACGTTATATTATCATTTATTCAAATATCGGCCGAAATCAGTTCCTCCGACCATATCTAAGGATCGAGACCCAGTCAAGACCCAGGTTGTAAAGTCTGAGACGAAAATTCATACCGAGACCAAGACCATTATCTTTAGTTCGAGATTAATGCCAAAACTTTATGTGTCGACACCAAGAAAT
>NW_027289320.1:0-871 GCF_016086655.4 Lepeophtheirus salmonis | reverse complement strand
TAGCTTGTTTTTAACCCATCAGTATAGTTGATAATATTGTAGAGAAAACGCGTGCGAGGAGGAGGGGGAAAAAATACATATGGTATCATTGTTTAAAATACTGATGTGATTATCATCTGCCTGCTTTATTATGATTTTTGAGGGTATAACTAATGTATTTATTAGCAAAATGTTTAATGAAGATATACTACGTATAATTGACTTCGACGTTTTTATCCGTTACAGTAGATTTGAAAACGTCACACTCCATGAAATTGTAATTCATTATGAACCTTATTCTCAGAATAATAGCTAATGAAACGACAAAAGTAGAGTATTTGAAATATATTTGAAGCTCAAAGTTTAAAAAGAAGGCTTTAATTAAATATAATCTACATACTAAAAAATAAACCATTAAACATTTAAGTTAAATATACAAAATTAGACAATTAAAAATCATATAACTATTAATAATAATAAATTATAAATACAGAATATTGAAATAATAGATTGATCCAAATAATATTTTCTTGTTGATTATTTCTAGTTAAGTTTGATTTTTTTATGGATTAGTTTAGTTTAAAACCTAAAAATTGTCTATTCAATTTTTATTGTTCCGACTCACTTTGATCCCTGGATACAGCCTATTTAAAAAACAAGAGAGGTAATAGAAGATAGTAGAATGGAGATTGTTAACTTTTTTACTTTCTAAAACCAGAAATGTAGGAGTAAAAACAAAACCGACTACATCCCTTTTAAGGAAATCCTAACAAATTGCAATGATTGGAATAAAAAAAATGATTTTGCTTTATATAGAAGAAATCAAACTCCTTGAAGAACTTTAGATAGCTTTGTATTCATTTGAAGAAGCTATTTAAAAATTTTCTGAAAG
>NW_027289319.1:0-1835 GCF_016086655.4 Lepeophtheirus salmonis | reverse complement strand
CATGGAGTGTTCGAAGTTGAGTTTGGTTCAAAGGAGTTCAAAACTAAACTAACTATTTCATCTGAGATACTTTCATTAGTACCATTAGATACCTGCGTAGCCGGTGTGAATGAAAATGGATTGTTCTCTGAATAAACAGTTGATGCTTGATTTGAATCAATTAGCTCAACCCCTTTCGGTTCTGAGCTTTACAATCTTCACCTCGTCTCCCATATGTTTTTCCCTTGAAATAACTCTTCTTTCTTGAGAGAAAAGTACTTTTTTTCTGCCCCATTTTTTCTCTTAAGCCTAGAGATCATCCAAGACTTATAGTGATTACTGATTTTATTTTGTTTTACCACAAGAAGACCTAAAATGACCAAACATAAAACAGTTAAAAGTAATTTTTCAGCTTTACTTTTGAATGGATATTACTTGGAAGTGTTTAATTGACTATTTGAGCAACAGGTATTGAAACCAATGACGCAGTCCGCTAAGACAAAAGGTTGCTCTGTTGAATGATGGCTTCATTTTCACTTGATATCCAAGCTGACATAGTTGCTTTAGAAACGTATCTTATACGTTTCCGTGTCTGAGTGAGATATGTTTCGGAAGATTTGCTAAATAACAGGTTGGAAGTTTGTTCCCCATCATTTGTGGCTGTATTTTGTATTAATTTGTATTTAATTAATTTTTCTGAAAAAGTAATCTATTTTTGATATATCAAATAATAAAGCTGCTGCATTAATAAAATAGTACAAACGTGTGCATAAAGCATCAAATATGTTGTACTGTTTTTGTTGCTCTCTTTTATATAGGTATAATATAATCCACATTTTTTTACAGTATACGTTTAGATTTGATTAAAGCATACATTTTACGTCCAGGACTTTAATCTCCCATGGAATGGTCTCGTTTTTTGACTTCATGGGCTGTTTTGATTCAACATTGGCAGTAAATTTATTACCTTTTCGATCCTTGGAATTATTTCTGATATTATTTCCTCTTGTAGTTGGTTGAATGAGTTTATTAATATTTACTACTTAGCCAGACCCTTGAAAAGCAAATCCAAGTAGCATTTGTTAAGGTTAGAAAGTAAAATATTCATAATCCGTTAAATTTTAGTCCAGCTTGTGAATTATTCATGAATCAGTGATTTTTTTTTTTTAAAAGACATTTTCATTCTTTGTGGTCAGTGTTTCTTTTTCTTTGTATTTGTAGCCGTAATATGAAAAAATTGACGTGTTTTGTTGTTTTATAATTGATTAATTATTTAAAATTGAGTACACTGCCTTTTAAGAGGTTATTTAAAAAAAAAAGCATACAGACAATAAAAATATCGGTGAGAGTGATTGGAAAAACTTTGTGAAAGATATTCATTTCATTTTTCCACCTGCTAATTATGAATTCACATATTATTTCCTTCTAATTCATTATTGTTATATTGGTGACTTTTCTTCAGATCTTCCTCCCACCCCTTAAAAAAAAGACAAATTTTATATTTAATGTGTCCGTTGAATAACCTTTAAATAGACAAAATATAATTCTGGAGGACACAGGTCTGGAAATGTATTCATAGAAAAACCAATATGACTTTTATCTTAAACTAAGTCAGCAGAGTAATAAACGATAATATTGTACCAAAGTTTTATACGTTCCGTTCTTGTAGTACTAAAACTTTTTTGTAATTAATTAATATATGTTAACTGTCCTTTATAAAAAATTAAAAAAACAACCAACAAAGTAAACTTTAGGTCAAAGATTTCACCTCATGAGCTAAAGTTCAAAAAGCCATTTTTTTGGTATAAAACATAATATAGAATAATAAATTTATAAAATATCTAACCAATAACGTT
>NW_027289318.1:0-2022 GCF_016086655.4 Lepeophtheirus salmonis | reverse complement strand
ATTCATTAATAATTAAGTTATATAACTCCAGGATTGAGGACAAAAATGCAAGTGGAGTTCGGAACTTACCCTTGACACAGTCCAGGATGTAAGTCATGTCAAAATTATCCACGTCTTTTTCAAGGTTAATCATTTTCTTATCATGGATCCGGATCCTTTTATGGGTTTCGTCAAATTTACTAGCTTTTTCCAAGAGGCCTCCACCTTTTTCGATCATTTCTTGCAATCGGTAGTATTCTGGACCTTCATTCATTGTAAAGACGATGGGAGACGCATCGGAGGGGTGAGTGAACAAGGAGAACGGCGCGTACTCATCGTGAAACAACGTATTTTTTGACGCCATTTTCAATCTTCTCTCTAGTATGAACTATTAATAACTTCTATTCTATTAATATCTCCTTATCAACATGGAATACGTCAACTAATTATAATAATTAAACACTTAAGTCAGAGTTTATCAAATGTTAATTTAGAATTCTGAATTCCCAATATTATTCAGTCATCAAAACTCAAATTTCTAAGCAGAGGCTGGCGTGGTAGTAAGCACAAAACAATACTCGTGTTAAAATATATAGTTGTTGAAAAGTACTTAACATTTTATTTAATCTTATTAATAAAGCAAAGTGCATCTGTTAGTATTTCTGAATTGATGATAAACAGTCACAGGGTGCGCTGTATATAGTGCCCCTGTATGTACATCAAAAATATATTTTGATCTTAGAAGTAAAAATGTACTCTTATTAACAAAATATTGCAGTGTTTGCAAATAGGGGGTATACCCCCCACTATATATAGTGCTCCCTGATGTATATGATATACATATTTTTGCCAATAAATAACAATGTAATCGTATGCATGTATACAAGGGGAACTGTTTTTGTTTGCTTTGTAATTTTTCTCTGATGTATATCATATATCATAATTAATTTGGATTGACAGTATATGTTAAGATTTCAATAAAATATAGGGATTGTTATGTAAAAAGAAATTAACTCTCGCAGGTAGCATAATTGGTTTTTGTTAGTGCGCGCTCTGGAGACTAAGTACTCATCAGTTCACACAATCATTTATTTATTTTTTGTCTATCCCTTATTATTATTATTTCATTCTTGAGGGGAGAACACATGAATTAATATAAGTATTGAGTAATTGCGTGGGAGTGTTCTCATCAAAAACGGAGAGTAACCCTAAGGATTTCTTTTAAAGTTATCTTCTATATTATTGAAGTAAAATTTGTCTTTAAACCGACACTTAACAGGGGAGTCCGCAGGAGGTGGGCTCGAGCGGCTTTCGCCCACCCCCAAATTAAGGCATTTTTGCTTTTTAATAGAAAATTTAATATCTAAAATTTTTTCTGAACAGCTGTGGATTTTGAATTAATTTTTCCAAAAAAATTAATTCTTTGAGAATTGGTATGGATTTTTTTTTTTTTTTTAATCCAAAAATTTAATTTTTCCATTTTTTTCCAATTTCATCATATTTTACCTCCATAGAGAGAGCCTAATGGAGAAGGATTTTGGCAGGTAGATTTTCCCTCAAAAAAATATCTTCAAATAATCATCAAAAGCTCTAGTGTAACCTAACTAGAACCCAAATTTTCTATATTTATTTCATACCATATTAGAAAAATGAACATTTCCCCCCTCCCCCTCCCCAAAAAAAAAGAAAGAAGGTCAAAGTGATCCATTTTTGAGGGATCATTCATGAATCATGATATAATATAATGTGTTTGTGTGATGTTGGTTATATCGGAGGCCTAAACAACCAAGTCTTACAACAATGAAGATCATTTTTCCCAATTAAGAAAAAATATTGAACTATTGGATGTCAAAATGGGACCAAAAATAAAAGGACTTAAACCTTTCCGTCTATCGAATATGAAATATATATGCCTTCAATGTTTAGTTTTATTATATATCGGATCCTAATTTATATTAAAAGTATGTTATTACATAATTACACAATCTTAATTCCATATACCAGATAAAAATTAACAATTATAATGGAAATATTACGATATTT
>NW_027289317.1:0-3306 GCF_016086655.4 Lepeophtheirus salmonis | reverse complement strand
AAAGTACATCGGAGAACATGTTTTGTAAGTGGACAGCTTATTCCTAAGGGATACCAAACCCTATCACCACCCCTATCCTGAGTATCTAGGATCCTTTTTAGTATCCTAAGGTACACCCCAGCCCACGGGCTGTGCAAAAGAATCGCAGCTTCAAGTAATATATGATTACCCACCGCCACCCCTTCTTGGAGCATCATGGACCCCTTTAAATATCCTATAATATATTCTTGTCCATGGGTTGGGTAAGTGATCAGCTTGAGAAAATGTGCTTCATTAGCTATTATGTTTAGTTAGTAGCATCTCTTGGAAGAACCCACATCAACTTTCAGCTAGATTAGTCTTTTTCTTTCTGTTTGGCATTCATTTGAATCGAGGAAGTGGAATGATTTTTAAAAAATCGTCGAAAATAACTTTGTGTGTTGATTAAGCATTACTTTATGAAAGTCATAACATCTCAAAAGACTAAAAAGAACCTAGATAAACATTATAGGGAATCTGCAACTTCGATTAAAACAGTTTATAAATGGTTTCAAAATTTTAGGAGTGGTCATAGGGATACAAGTGACACTGAACATTTTCGACGCCCTCTTGAGGTTACTACTCCAGAAATCATAAATAAAATCTATGATATTGTGATGGATGAAAGAATATTGTAGTTGTGTGAGGTTGCTAGTGCTGTTGGCATCTTGAGGTGGAATCATTTTTCATCATTTGTATGACCACAACTGTTGAGGTTGTGCATTGTCGTAGTGGAAAAAGAATTCTTGTGGGCCAATCGTGGGCGTTTTTCAAGGAGCTCGTATGAATAATATACTCTTGTAATAGTTTTACCGTTTTCTAGATGGTCGAAGAGGATCATTCCTTGAAAATCCAAAGGACAGTTCTTTCTTGCCGATTCGTTGAAAAAAAGATAGACCAATATGGTTGTAAGTTGATCTGTGTTTTTTTAGAGATACTACTTACTAAAAATTACCTTAATACACGCCGGCAATGCCATCTCTCGTACTTTGCTCGGACTGTTCAAACGACTTTTGTAATGTTAGCATACCATAGACAGAGTTTAAGCATGGCATTGATCACCTTCGAAAGGTTATATCTGGATAATATACCAACAATCATTTGTCTTGGATCCTAATGATGAAGCTACATTCCAGAAACAAAACAAATTAACAAAACTTCCATTCCCTTTTATTGTTGGTGGATCGAATCAATTTTATGTGTAACATGGGATAATGGAACTGATAAATCCAATTTATTTTTATATACCTAATTTATAAAAAGGGTCGTTCAAGTAAATCTGCACGATCTTTAACTATGTCCTCAACAGTAAGGGAAGGATTTAACTCGGCTATTTCAACTTGTAAGTTAATGATTGAATTTTAACTAAAAGTTAGTTGCCCAACTATTCATTCAGAACATGTATTTTTGATGGAGAGACATTATCATCGAATTTCATGGAGAAGGACAAAACCTACCATACATCAAGAAGATTCTCAGATATCCATAGAGCACTGTTTACAACGTTTAAAACTGCTGGAAGGAAGAGGGGTAAATAAAAGAAATTTCACAAGTCCAGGAGAGATAAAGAACGTATTCCCAGATTCTTCGTAGGCCTTAAACGCTCCGTAAAGGCATCAACTGGGACTTTGATTAACTTTCTTGTGAAAAATCGGCAATTAAGCCATGCAACAATCTTCAGGCTCATAAAAACTGACCGCCTCTACAAAAGACATATCCTTACAGACAAAATAGAGGCTACCATGGAAGAAAATTTAGAACAATTGGGAGTCCTTAAGAGAATCACCCTTTATTCCGACGACAAACAATGGACTATCGTCAGATCCCACAACATGCAGAACGATAGATGGTTGGCCACAGAGAGAACTAATGTCCCCCAAGTTTTTAAAACAGAGTTTCCGGCCAACATCATGACCCTTGGTAACAGCAGCGTCATAACCCCCCCATCTTCTTTGAGCCAATGGTGAGGTACTGCGAACTCCTGTCTGACCAAATGATATAATAAAATGTTGGAATGATTGTTTTTGATTTGGAATATTTGAATAATGATTGCTAGGTTTTTTTAAGGAGAGGGGTAATTAACAGCTAAAAGATTGATTTTTTTTTTGACATACTCATGAAATAAATAAGTAATGGACACTTATAATCAATATCACTATGAAATTTTTCACAATATACGTAAAATCTCTCCCCACTAATTTTTAAATTCTCAACTTACCCCATGATAAGGTAACCTGTAATATAGCAGTAAATAAAAAAATTATAAGGATATTATATCTGGCCTTAGTGCTAGGATTATTTTTATTATACGGTGTCTGGATTTCCAATACCTTCCTCCTCTAGAGTTTTGAGAGACTACTCTTCGCATACCTATATTCCTCATAAGATCATAAGAAATGGGCTTATTGTTCATTGAATTCTGCGTGGCTCTGTTATGTGGCAAAAGTTAAGGGTCATGATATTCTATTTTTATTTTTCTCAAAAGAACCCATTTTAATTATTTTGTGCTATAAAAGGAGTTTCCTTGCTATACAGTACAACCCTGAATCAGGAGATGTTCATCTACAAGTAGATCCAGACCTTCTTTGAGTGGATGTGATGTAGTCAGTTATATTGTCGATCTTCTTGGTTTTATTTTTTTGTTTTTTTTTGCTTCAATTATCAATAGTTGGACATTCTCCTTGTTTCGAAATGCGTTCATCGTTGGAGGATAAAAAAAGGCCTCTTTTTATGACAATTTTATCCCATTTGTATAGCACAGTTTGGTTCTACATTTGAACTATTCCCTTCCTTCTTTCAACCGTTATCTTTACTAGCTCAGCCAATATTGACTAAAATATTACTTTCATTTTCATTTATTATATTTTCATGGGTATTTCCATTTCAGTCAGAAGTATCACTAAAAAAAACTCTTCGTTTTTTCTTCAACTTCCGTCGTCTCAATAGATGAAGATTTCCTCATCTTGTATACTTGGTCAATCCATTTCACAGCTTTATTGGGGAAGTCCCTTGCAAAATGCCCTGAATTATAACATTTGGTGCAGGTGATCTTCTGACCAGGATGATATATCCAAGTTTTAAAACCTTTTATGGGGAGGATTCCCTGCACCTCATTCTTTGAGATTGTCTTCATTATAAAATTGTTATTCAAAATACCATTAAGCTTTCCTTCCTGAAAGCAGCATTTCTTAGCTGGGACAAGAATCTCCCCATAGTTTTTTCTAGCATCTTCAGTATCACTAGTTATAATATTTTCATTAAGAGGATATATTTATATATTTTCATTAG
>NW_027289316.1:0-559 GCF_016086655.4 Lepeophtheirus salmonis | reverse complement strand
AGCACATTTAAGGTCAATTTTTCCACGGAAAATTATTCATATGTAGTCTGTAGGAAGATCTTCGACTACACCCACTTAACAAATTCAATGCAACAACTTGGTATCAAAAGCGGAGATCCAGAATATATTGGTAGATAATGGGAGCAAGTGGACCACTTCAAGGAAATACGGAGGTAAAAATTCACTTATCTATGGAACTACGAAGGAATTGGAGCTTTAATAATATAAATGATATTTTGAACTGTATAAAAACTACTCAACCTGCAATGGAGTTCCTGAAACATTGCCTTCAGCTCTCCTAATTTAATCTCAGTAGGTATAAAATTGTAATCTTCCAAGATGGTACTGGCAAAATTTGCAAAAAAAAATAAATCACAAGTAATGATTTGAGGCATATTGATGTGTAATTTTATCTCCTCTAGAGACAATTCTCCTAGCTCGAACCTCCCATTCGAAAAAGAGATAACAAGCCCGGAGATTGATGCATCAGTATTAATTTCTATATATGGATTGAGTTCCAGGAGAATAGGAGAGCACGAGTCTCTAAAATTAATCATAA
>NW_027289315.1:0-958 GCF_016086655.4 Lepeophtheirus salmonis | reverse complement strand
TGGGCAGCGGATCGTGAAAGACTGGACCATCTATACAGGTTTTAACCCCTCCTAAATAAGTTTTGGTTTTTGTAGGTTGTAAATGATATTTTGCTTTTACATAGTTGTCTATATTATAAACATTATAAGTTTATAGTTCAACATTGGAATAACTAGATTTTTCCCTTGTTGGTCCTTATGGGCATTGGGATGAACTATGTTGTTTTCTCTGGTGTGGCATCGGGCTAGAATTAGATAGATTTGTGGATATTAGTTGAGATGCAAAATTATCGTTCTTTTGATTGTTTTTCGTTTGGTTTACCCTCTAATTTGATTAATTTTATATTTAATTAAGTATTTTCATTGTGACTAGATCCATTTCTAGCCTTTCTTCTACTGAATTTATGGAATTGATTTGCTAAACGGCAGTCCCTTACTGGTGATGGGTTTAACTTTGATTAACCTTCTTAATTAAATCTGCATCGTCCAATGAACCCAATAGCTTTATGCTGCTTTGCTTTTCCATTAAAATAGACAAGACATCTCTTTCATCAGGTGCGATGCATATGTGTGTGTTTTTTCTCTCTCTCTCTTATTTAGCCTAAGCAATGATATCTTGACTATGGTACATAACTCATAAGTAGAGTAATTTTATTTAATGAAGTATATTGTGCTTAATAAATAACTTAATGAATAATTATTTTTGATATTAAATTGTGCAAATGAGCACGTTTTTTGATTTTGCTAGTCTTTTTTTACCCCTTTCCCTTTAGTTGTATTTTTGCATGTATTGTAGAACTCATTTTGTGTTTTTGTTTTTATGTGCAATCCTACATTGTGTGTCTGGATTGCCATCAAATGTACACACTCTTGGTAATTATTCTGAAGTACTGCATGAGTTGGACATTCGTATCATCTGAACATCATCTTACACTTAATATAAGGATCTAGACTTTGGATGTGTGTAATTTAAACATTT
>NW_027289314.1:0-850 GCF_016086655.4 Lepeophtheirus salmonis | reverse complement strand
ACAAAATTTCTTATTTACTAATTTTCGTCTAAATATAATCAATCTTTTATTAAGTGGTAAGACAGGGAAAACGGAGAAAGACATTGCTCAGGGCCTCCTACACCAGGTTTCCTACTTATAACGTTTCTAAATTTGAAAACTGGATATGACCGCTTTGTGCAGTAACTAAAAACAAGACAAACCTCACGTTTTGGATCCAGATCCGAAACTAACGTCAGACATCTATTTGTTTCAAATATTATTTAGATTTTACCAGAAGTTCGGATCTAAATATAATAGGATGGGGATAAAGGTTACTTTTAACTGATCACGGATACTAAAACAATGAATAACTTAATGTATTACTATTTGAACATACTAGTTATTACTGTTATAATAACAATGGAATAACCACGTGATGTCGTTATTTATGTAGATGTCGCTTCAAGCACCAATCAATATAAATAGATATTATCAACAAGAATTTATATTCCCCAAGATGAATAGAAATACAAAGTAATACCATAACGTCTGTGCGACTGATGTTTGACTCCCACCACGCTTTTTAATATTGACGTCATAGTGTATGAGGGGTTGCATTTGTTGTCAAAATCTGTTTTTCTTGCCCAGCAGTCGGTACAATTCATTAAATGGAAAATTCTATCCATAGTGACGTCATACACTATGAGTGGTTGCGTGTTTTGTCAAAATCTGTGTATCTTGCCTAGCAAGGACAATTACATGATGGTCTGACCTTGTATTTCTATTAGCCTTGCTTGATATTCCAGTTCTGTTGGATTACTGTAGAGCTGTAAGTATTAATAGTGTTATAATATATTAATTTGTATCATAAATAAAAAAATATGAAATA
>NW_027289313.1:0-3614 GCF_016086655.4 Lepeophtheirus salmonis | reverse complement strand
AAAATAAGTTGTTACACCGTTGATCAATTTTAATTCCATGTTGTGGATACAAATTAACCATTATCGTCCCAAATCGATAAAGGCTCAATTCTACAAATTTAGCTAATTTTTTAATTTTTATTGTTTGAATAAGTATGTTTGTATTTGTTATTACAACTTTGGAATTCTTCATTTTATTTCTTGATTCTTATATATTGAAAACGGCGTCACTTTTTGCAAAGTTCCCCAAAAATATCCATCGCTCCGTTTATGAGTTTTTCTATAGGTATTGAAATTTGAAATTGTAGTCTGATAGCATCTAGGAGAGTAAATTATTTTGAATGCATTTGAAGAATTGGGACTGCTTCCTATGACCCAGTCAACTTCTGGTATCCTTGTTTTCAAATTAGTCTCTACTTGTAAACTACAGAGCTGTACTACTGCCATATACTTTAGGGTAGCCATACAGTAAGTGTATCAAATTTTCAATACTGTTCTGGCAGATGGACTAAATTTTTGATTCTTCCTTCAGTGCCTGACTTGTTAGTATATTTGGATCGGTATACAAAGACTAAAAGGACTGTATTCCTATCAGTCCTGTCCCAATACAAGATTATCAGGCCTAGGAGCATGCCTTATCAGTCTTTATGAAAATTAAAACAGTTACTACTAACTACGTCATTTGAGTCTTTGGAGTGTCAACATAATTCTTAGCCTCTTTCAATGGGACAATAGATTCCTTACGGTTAAGTAAGGGGGTGTGTGTGTGACTATGAGTGCAAAGATCAAGTTCAACACAAAAAATAAACGTTGAACTGTTGTTTTTTCTACTTTGTTGGACCTAGTGTTTACCTTCCAAGCTCACTGGACCTCCACCCTATGACTTTCTTTGTGTGGGGCGCAGTTGAGCTACACCAACATATTATTGTACAAGACAAACCCTGAGCTGATGTCCAGGATCTGGGAGGAAACACAGCTCCTGCCAAAGGAGACTCTAATCAAGACCAACTCAGTTTACCAGGACGAGTCAAGGGCATTATTGACGCTTTTTTTTTTTTTTTAGTTCAGCTTTAATTAAACTCGGATGATTTGTTTAGGAGAAAATCTATTTTGTTTCAATCATGTTGGTTTGTTAAATATTGGTCGTACTATATATTATAAATATTAAAAATTACTAATAAATTAAAAATTGTTCGACTATAGCATAATCCCATTGACTCAAGATTTTCCTTTTAATTTTTTGTTTTGCTTTCGATTTTCTATTTGTCTTCTATTATGTTGATTAGTTGAATTAAAATCAGGCTCTCAGGGAACTCAATATAAAGTGTACACACTCTCTCGACATCATCATCACCTATTTTGATAATTTTTGGTCTTTAGGTCCATTGAGAGTTTCTCAGCTGTTAGCCCTTTAAAGAGAAACTCGAACTCAGTGAGAGACATGACTCCGCTCAAATTTAAAATATGTGTGTTTCAAAATACTCACAAGAGCATGTATTTTAATTTATTTTTATTAAAAATATCCTTTGTACAAAGAATTTTATGAAAATTAATATCAATAACATTAAAATGGCGCCCCAAAATCCAAGCTGCAAACCCTTATAGGGAAAGGTAAGAGGCAGACTTGAATGAAATTTCTGATTTGTCCTTCATAGAATTGAAAACATTTGCTATAATAGTAAATTCCTTATTTTTTTTAAATGAATGACTTTTTTGATTATTGAAAGGACAACTTGGTTTACATTAAAGACTTTCTGGAAAATTATAACTTTTTTATTCGGGATACTACTCGGGTTTATCATCGAGTTGTGATCGTAAATCGTGCGTATTTTTAGCTGGACCGGTTTTTTTTTTTTTTGAATTGGTAAATAAATTTTCTTTTCCTCATTTGTCTTCACATATTCAACTCCTGAGCAATGAATCTCTTTTCTACTACGTTCAATTATACTCCAAACCTGATTGAGCATTCGTCTGTGCTCATAAAAGACGAAGAGTAGCCTTGAGTATTTGTTATAATTTTAAGTCCTTGTTGGACTCAGTGTAGAGTAGAGGATTAACATCAGAGTAATTTTGCCAATGTCTTTGTTGATTTCTTCTTCCTCCTTCCCGTCACGACTGCTTATAGCTGATCTAATTAAACGTCATGAGAGCGGAACTGCTCTCCTTCAAAACATTCTTCAAATTGTCAGGGGTTATCATGCTAATTTTCGTGTTTTGTTTTTTTCAAATATTAACATGACCATTATACACACGATTTTCATGATTAGTCATCAGTATTCCTAAAAGGCAATGCTACATTGCTGGGTACAAAAATCATGTTATTTTTTTGTTAAGATGAATAAATTGCAAAATAAGGATACCAAACTTTTGCCATTATGGTACAATGCAAAGCTCATACGTACCCCTTATATAGTACCAACATAAGGACTCATTGCTGTTTGATTTTGGACATGGAGAAATGCAGCCGTAACCTAATTATAGTAAATATGGTCAATAAGCCTAGAGACAAACAATCAATTTCTACATTATTATGTAGATTACGTACATATTTTATGAATGTAAGTAGCAAATTCTTTAATTTTACAGATTAGAGAGCAAAACGTGGATCGTTAAATTTATATTAATTTTCTCATTGATATAGAAAGGTTAAGGATTTTTTTAATAATTCTGTTCATCATCCTTTGTGTATAAACATACTATAATGAACATTTTGCATCTTGTCATCATGAGGAGCAAAAAAGCGAAAAGGATGGCGAGGATTGCGGATATTGGGAAGTGATCCAGGAGCCTGGCTTTTAAGGTGGGCATCATGAAGTATGATGGGAGAAGACCTCTCCAGGAGATGAAGGAAGTAGAGGGCACAATTTAAAGAGGGGTCCTGAGTTTCTATCCAGCTTGGAGAAGAAGATCAAGGAGAACCCCACCAAATCAATGAATCACCTTCCTAACAACCTCCGTAGCTGTTACGACCATCAGAGGGCTTTGAAGGCGACTTGGGATAATTCTCATATACGAGGACTCCATACCATCTTCAGCATATGTCAGTTATGAAGGACTGATAGGCTACGGGTAAAGAGGTAAAGGGATGTGTCCCCTCTCTAGCCATATTTGAGCCACTATGAACTTTTGCTTTATGGGACTCTTTAGAGAAGGACCCCAACAAAACTACACACTCAAATTGGGACTGACTGAAGGCTGTCATAGTGGTTGTGCGGGACAACTTGTCTGAGGAGTTTGTTATCAACTCCTGCAATGCCTTCCGGTGAATCTATAAAGCCTGTGAGTGTGTGCTATATACTTTCTTGGCTATAAGGTACAATTTTATTTAACATTTAACCATTCAAGAACACAACAGGTTTGGAAAACATTTAGAATCATGAGTAAAAAAAACCAAAAACTAGTCAGAAAAAACAAGATTATTATAAAACGTTTAAAACAATAATAGTGAAGGACTAAAAATCCAGGTAATTTTGTAAAAACATTATAGTACAATTTTACAATGGGCATAATTCCCGAAATATTATTTTCTTTGACAGTTCGTAATGTATAGATAATATATTACGCCTTGGTTATAATGGCATCGATTTTTTTTTTTGTTGTTTGAAGTAGATAAAAAGTCTTGTTTACGTAGTTGG
>NW_027289312.1:0-563 GCF_016086655.4 Lepeophtheirus salmonis | reverse complement strand
ATTATTAAATGAATACTTTATTCTTGTATAGAATCTTTTAAATTGAGGTTAAGAATAAAAAAAATTACAGATGCTTTGGTCTATCCCTGGAGTTGTAATTTAAAAAAAAAAAAAAAAAAAAATGGAAAATATCGATAATAATATAAATCATTAAAAACTACGAACTGTCTGAAAGATAGAATAAAGCTATTTTTGTAGGAAAAATTGTGTTCATTAGCATAAACCTATGTTCTGAAAGGAAGTTGAGACAAAATTTTAATGAATGATCATGCTCAAGCTTCACAGAGACGAAATAGTTAAAAATGAATATAATAAACATTCAATTTTGATTTTCCTATAAACATATACAAATATCGAAAAGAGCCTTAATTCTTCAAATATAGGACATCATAAGCTGCAATACATGTTCTGATAGGGGACTGATGAAAAACCTTCATGTCAATGTCGATTAAAATTTTTAAAAGTAAAAAAAATGAAAATATCGATAATTATATATATCACTAAAAAGTGTAAACTGTCTAGTGGACTGGTCTGGAGATCTAATAAAGCTAATTTTCTTGGTA
>NW_027289311.1:0-1328 GCF_016086655.4 Lepeophtheirus salmonis | reverse complement strand
GAGCCGGTCCAACCATCGACATCGCAATTGTGAATAGATCACAACATGCATATACAATAGGATAGGTTGATTTGACCATTTTTTTCGAATTTCGATTTTGGACAGGCCCTGATAGTGAGAGTTTACTAATATGATAACGAAGAAGAAAATTTCTAATCCGTAACTCAAATAGTATTTTGAGAAAATTGCCTTAAAGATCCGCTATATTCACCCATTAATCAAGGAAATATATATTATTGAAATGTATGAAAAGAGGAAATAAATTATATTTATTTTGTTAGCTCACTATGTAATTTGCATCCATCTATTTGTGAGACCTTGAAGAATATAGGTATAACACTATACAAATTATATATTTTAACATTAGTAATATCAGCTGTATTAAAAAAAATATTTTTTGAAAGAATTTCTAACAAATAAATTCAAGACTTTTGCTCTCAGTGCCTACCACAAAAGTCCGTCGTGCTACAGATTTATCTTGCCATAGTTCAAACTACCTACTGTTTCATCAATACAGGACTGGGTGTCAAAGTTCCTCGTGAATGAGGGGTTCTGTCCTTATTTGCATTGAAATGTAACCCTTTGTACGAGAAGGATCGAGAGTGCAACTTAATTATCGATGAGATATAATTGCGCAAATATGTAGATTTTGACCCCATCCTTGATGTGCTGCAAGGAATCAAGCATGAGAATATTTTGCCGTTTATTGTTTAAGAACTCTCAACAAGTTGTATGTGGCTTCTTGTGAGACATGCAGTTACCTAGGCACAAAGCTAACTGTGTCTACAACTGAGATTGATATCAGTGAAATGTTCTTGTGGCTGAAAAGATACGATACAGGGTGCATCAACCTTTTTCTGAGCAGGACCTGAGATGACAAAATATATTAAGAACATTTTACTTGAGAGCAGCTTCTGTTTCTTCCGTCACTTATCATACAATGGGATCTTAAGCTCCTACAGATCAATATTCTTAAGTATATATGCCCTTCAACATTTTGTCAAGACTACATTTGTGAAAAGTTAGCTCTACAGATCGTCCGTACTTTGCTGCACTATAAAGTCAAATGGATAAATAACAAGCTAAAGAACACTATCAAAAAGAGCTAAACGAAACTAAAAATTATAAAGCAGTACATATTACCATCTTGTCATAGGAGATTTCTATAAATATCATAAGAATACTTTATATCACTGCATTGTGATTGTTCATAAGATTAGTTATACACACACGGAATTCTAGGCACATTGAAGAATCACGCTTTTTTTACGTCGCAGGATGGGTGTAATATTTTCTTTTCTTTTTTCAGAAGTTTATAATAATTTATT
>NW_027289310.1:0-2148 GCF_016086655.4 Lepeophtheirus salmonis | reverse complement strand
TGAAAAAATATGGACTTGAAACAAAGCGATATGAAACGATATCAGAGACAAATGTGTTAGGTCTGAAAGTATATAAGGCCGAGGATGGTAAGCTGAGATGTAAACAGGCTCAGGGAATGGATTTGGATATGAGTGTTGCGGAAAGGATTTTGTGATGCGAAAAGTTTTCCGGTAGCCGGGTGCATAAGAATAGCCTCAAGTGTTTTGAAGAGAGCGCAGATAGGGACCACGCAACGAGGAAATAGGTGGCGCTTCCATTGAAATGTTGCGGGATATTACTAAAAACATACAAGTCTCGGAACCCGTGCGTGGAACATGAGGGTGGACATTTGAAGTGTGGTGTGATGCAAGTTCGATAGCTTACGGTGTAGCGATAGTAAAAGAGTGTGAAAAAAATGAAGATGGAGCTTAGACAAGAAAAAGAAAGATGGCACTAAGTCAACCAGGCAATTAAATGGGGAGCCAAGGATATCATAAGAAAAAACAATTCTGCAACAGTATATTCATGGATCCTAACGATGAAGAAGGGACAGAAGAAACTCCAAGTGTCTGGAATCACCGAAATGCTAGTTAAGAGAAGAGTGACATTATTAGCCTATGTTTCGAGGGAATACAGGACAACATGGGACATTGAATGAGTGAAAAACATAGCTGACAACTTAACATTAGTGCTCAAAGCATGGTTAGTTGGCTTAAAAGCGAACAAGGTTTAGAAGAAATAATACATAAAACTTACAAAAAACTCTATCATGGAAGTCTACACAATACTCTACACTTCCCTAAAGAAACCGTCAAAAATATTCCACCAAATCTGGTTGAGAGAGTTGTGAAATCGTGCAGCGAGCGTAATTCAATTTACCCGGCACAGAAGAGGAACATGAGCGGGTTATTATATGTGGAAAAGTACTGACAAAAGAGTTTCAGTCGACGTTAAACACGTCGGATGCTAAAAGTTATTAACCATTGTCGATTGTGGGGCAAGCAAATTCGCTATATGGAGAACGTTGAAAGTAAAAATGAAGCCCGAATTCAAGAATGGAGGCAAGGTATGGGTGAAGCCCACTAGTGAAAAATGTATGGAAATGTGGAAGGAAGGGGTTGTTACGGCTTTCAACAGCCACTTCAATTTCTATGTGGGGGATGTTCCGCGGATGTTGGAGGCTTAAAGAAAAGGAAGAGTTTAGAGCCAGACTGTATAGCAAAATCAAGAGAGAGAGAAGCGAGCCCTGAACTCAGGAGAACGTCAAGTGTAAGGAGGAGATCTGATCGGTTCTAGAGCTTTGTCACTTGTATTAGCATTATTGATATCATGGGGGAATAGGGTTCCGACAGTGCCAGCTCCAATATGAATGGTGATGGAAATGGAATGAATATACCGATTGCAGGAAAGCACTTGATTCTCCGATTCTAATAAATCGTCCCATCACTAGTCTAATATCCCCTCAAAAAATCCTTCCCTATCTTAATCATTTTTTGAATACATATGCAATGTATATTAAGATATATATATATATAAATAGACAACTACATTACCTCAATAATTGTATTTGATTCTGGCACATCTGAATTGCATTGCATTTCTTTATTAGTCTTTCTCTCATTCTGAGTATGACGAACATTAAGTCGGCGTTTTTCGGACTAGGAGGACATAAATTTTATTGCACAGCAACTTCGAACCTGCCTTGTTCCACTAGAGTAAAATAATCAATAGATTATTATTTATTTAGCTCGTAGTTTGAAAAACATTCCTCTCGCCCCCACAAGTCGAGCCAGGTCAACAATTTTTCATATACGGTTCTTTGATAGGCCAGTAAAGGGTAGAGGAGTCACGGAATTTAGCAACAAGATCTCGGATCTTTTGCACAGTTATTTATTGAAGGTCTCGGATCGACAACCTTCTCCTGCGGCAGAATTTAGTGGCAAGATCTTGGATCTTTTGCACTTTCTCCTCAGGAAGGGTAAGAGTCATGGACACATAGTCCCATAATAACCCTAGATTAATAAATTGCGTCCTTGCAATCCAAGAACACTTATTCAAATTGACCTTGAAACCAAGGATTGTGTATAACAAGGGACCAAGCCATGCACAAAGGCATTGGCCTGCAAAATTAAGTCATCTAAATATATGCTACAATTTATCTCATGTTA
>NW_027289309.1:0-12555 GCF_016086655.4 Lepeophtheirus salmonis | reverse complement strand
GTTTGAATAAATTGTTTCTCAAGTCATTCCAAATGTCATTATTGTCCGCGATATGTTCTGAACAAAAATCGGTAAATAATTCTGCACGGCCCAGTATATATGCACGACTGGATTTTGATCATACATACGAGTATAAAAAGTAGCTGGGGGGAGGGGGGTTACTGGGGAGCATTTTCATACTGAATTACTTTGATTTGATACCCCGAAATTTAACTCAACAGACAAACATATGTAGAAATATAATTGGACCTTAGGCGAGCTCGATAATTTTGTAGTTGCAACCTGAAAAGTGTTTTATTTATTAGCTCGACTTTTGGTGGAGAAATGAGAAAAGTAGAACTTTGTCTCATTGTCCTTATCGTTTTTGTGGATTTGTGGAGTATGCTTTCATGGTTCTACTTTGACTCTTTGCCCAATATTCCACCAAAAATTGACCTAAAGACACAATGACAAACTTCTACTTTCCCTATTGCTCCAACGAAAATTGAACTATTACTTCATTCTTCAGGAGGGAATATCCAAGTATATGTACGAGTGGTCATGAATGACGACGAGCATTTATATGGTGGCCTCGGAGTAGTATTGAAGATTGACATTGGAGTAATTCCTGTATATATCCTTGCTATATACAGTTTGGGATTTGTGTTTATTGACATATCCTTCCCCTCTCATAGATAATGCAGTTCATTTGATAAAACGTCATTAAAAATCAGCTGTTCTACTCTCAAACATTGTTTAAATTGTCAGGGTTACCATAAGGCTTTGTTAAGATTGAAGATATAGTTTTTTTTTGTTTTGTTTTTTAGGCTAGACTTCCTATTAAGAACTACCAAAAATAGTCGAAATAAACTTGAACGTTTTCTTTTTAAATGGAGGCTCTTTAAGAAGAACACACTGAGATCATCAACGACAGAACTTGAAAAAGAAAAAGCATTTTTTTAATTTATTGACGATTTCTTCTTTATTGATCATGCTGATGCAATTAACTCTACAGTCGTATTGCAAGAAGACAAGGAATTTCTTTTAGCCCAGTAAGAAAACGGACTAAGAGGGTTCATGGTTGGAGTTGATAAAAGCCTTGTTGCAAAAGAACAGTGATTTTATTTTTAAAGGCAAAAGAGGAAGCAATACGGAACTTAAACGAACAATCTTCTTCATTAACCTCTGAAGCCTTATACTTTTTATGAGCAAATTAATGCAATTATAGATGACGAAAGTGAAGATGGAATACCAATGTATACTCCAAAAGATAAAAGAAAAAAATATTAATACTTCACACCTTTCTGCTGCCCATGATCGAACGACAGTTTCTCAACGAAATCAGCTAAAAGTCTGGTCCACAATGTGGAAAAACTTTCACTTTATAGAGAAACAAATTGTCAAAACATTTTATGATATCATAGCAAATTTCAGTCCTGAAGTTCTTCTTGGCATACATTGGGACGGAGAAATGATTGCAAATCTTAATAAAACTGAAAAAATTGATCTATTATCTGTGTATTTTCAGGGGGGAAAAAATAGAATCTATTATCCGTGTACAAACTTTCTTCTCAGACAGGAGAAGGACAAGCCAATGTTGTACTTAAAGTAATTAAAGTTCGGGGTACTTGACACAAAAATAAAGCAAAATGTTTTGAGACTACAAGTTCAAATGCCAGCAAGAATAGTGGAACTTGTGTTCTACTTGAAAAATCACAAGGCAAAAAACTTCTACCATTTGCTTGTAGACACGATATAGTGGAATTAGTTATTGGAACTGTTTTCAATGAGTATATGAGTGCCACATTGTCACCAGATGTTCCTTTATTCAAAAAATTCAAGGAGTATTCGTCATCAATCAACAAAACTAACTAAAGACCTAGAATTTTATTACTAGCTTTATATGTTCAAATTGAATTAAAATGGTCACTTTATGTGAAAAGATCATTAAGAGGTCACTAAGACCGTGATTATTAATAATTTTTTTTAGCTGAATTTAATGTGAATTAAACGTAATTGCAAATTTTTCTACTTATCAGTCCAACAGTTGGGTTACAATATTCTAAAGAAAGAAAAGAAGGGTCAAGAGCTGAATTTCAATCAACGTCAATGGACGTTATTTTGAACATATACTGATGATTTTTGTTGAAATAATTATAAAATATACTTTATTGTAAATTTAATAACCTTAATTTATTTTTTCACAAAGAAGCTTTTATTTCAAGTATATGGACAGTATTCAAGCAATTACTCAGTTTCTTATTTAAAAATGACAATTTTCAAAACTTTAGAGCTGTTGAGTTACTTCTAAATATTTTTAAAACTCTTCAAACTTTTCTTAAATGCGTTTCGTACAATTAGGAACAATTTTTTAATCGAAGCCATTTACTTTTTCAATAATAAAATAATTTCATTGTCACCCACTCCCCAGGGACTATGAATATTGAAACTTGATCCTTGAGAAAATTCTAACCAGCTCTATGGTAATGCATCGTGTAGAGTTTGTTCACCTTGAACCCTCATAATTTACTGAGAAACAAAAATCCCTTGTTATTTAAAAACGTAATAAAATAGCTTGCTTTTTTTTTACTATGAGAGGTTTTTCTTCATAAAATGAAACCTGTTTTCCTATCAATTCAATATGGGTACATAATATCTGTAATAAAAAGTTGGGTATAATAAATCGATATTTGTTAAATTACTTTTTTTTTTTTTTTTGCATAAACAGGAAGGAAAACTTTTATTATTATTCAAATGCTTCTTCTTTTGTTTTTCGCAAAAGTTTTGACGTCGCAATTATTTTATTATTTGTATATAGTAAATGGATCATAATAGGAAATTATATTCACAAAGTTTTGAAAGAGGAGAGTAAAGCAAATGCTACTCTGAGTTTCATTAATTATTTAATTTTTTGCATGTTGTATTTGCTCCTTTCTACAGCCAAAAATATGCAAGGAAAATGGGGTATAAAAGTAATACTATGATGGTTGGGGAAAAAAGTTATAAAACTTATTTGATTGGTATATGAGTAGAAGTGGGGACTTGTACTCAAGACTTGATCAACCAATCCCTGACTCAAGACTAGACTTGGGCTCGAAAGCTAACAATTACGAACAAGGCTGTGGACTTGCTGAAATTTCAGGACGAGTCCGAATTGAACTTCGGACTGAGTTCCGAGTAAGAATTGAAATTCAAGATTAAGTAGTGATGTGTAGGATCCTAATTTAGGAAAGATGATTACAGTCTCGATCCGGCCTAGTTCGGTGCTTGAATATGTCATTCAACTTTATTTCTTCTTTTTTTAAATCAGTTCTAGTACTGACAGTCTGAAGGACGGACGGTCTTAAGGACTGATAGTACTGGTTCTAAAACTGGACTGGCCGAATAAACTAGGACTAACACAACACTAAGTATACGTATATTATAATCTGTTTACCAAACTTCATGAACACAGCAACAATGAAAGATCAAAAAACACTTTCCATCTCTTCAAAGTTCAAAATGAGTAATATACACATAAAAGTAATATTGTTTTGATTTTCATTAAAAAGGATGGTAATAATTATCTTAAAAGTAAACACATTCGTTTTGATTATGAACATATATCTACAAATACTATATTGGAAAAAAAAACAGCAAGTCTCTTTTTGCTCTTAAGAAATGTATTGCATTAAGATGATCATAGTTCACAAGCCACGCAACTACGTTTTAAATTGCGAGAAAAAAAACGCAGCCTTAATACATTTGATGAATAATACAAAGCGGAAAGAAGGACTCGGGAATAAATCTAAGTTTAAACGAGTCCTAAGAAAACATTGCAAGCCCAAGAGTCCACAGCACTATTACCGACTAGTATGGGATCGGTCTAAAAAAACAAAAAAGACAACAGTAATATCAGTTTAGTCCAAATTATTATTATTTTTCACTCCTAGACCCGTTCCTTATCAACCTTCTATTGTAGCTACAATAGCTTACAGACCGTATCTATAAAATATGTACATCATTTTAACCATTGATATTGTACCATAATCTGATTGAATGAGTCAAAATATCTTAAGTTTAAATAAGGAAGGGTATAGGTAGAACGTATAAGACTGAAGTATTATTTTATATTGTAGCTATCATTATTCTTTTCTTCGTTTTAATTTTAGCTATAAATGAAGAATATATTACGATAATTAGAAACTTACGACTGAAGGACCGTCTAAAGGGTCCTTACAATGGATGAATGTTTAAAAATTGATAAAAAATACCTGAAAAGGTGGGGGGGGGATATCAGTGAAGCAGTCCGACGACCAACACAGCACTATTCAGGATTCAGCACTTGGATTCGAAAGTCATTTCAATTTTTTCACTGGATACAAAGTACATTAAATAAAATATATATATTTTATTTACTAAAACTGAACCCGATGAAAACATTCAAGGACTGGCCATCAACAATGACTTTTGAGGAAATATTTTATAATCAACTTGAACTTGCAGTATAAAGACTTTTGACCCACTTTGTAGCTAGTTGTCATTCTCATAATATTTAATACAGTCATTTCTGAGATTTTTTCCTAAAAATATTGATGGTTAATAATTATTTGAAGTTTTTTTTTTTCTAAATTTAATATTTGATTTTTTTTTCCAAAAAAATTCAAATTCAAATTGAAAAAAAAAAAAAAAAAAAGCAAGCTTCTTCCAAAATATAATCCGGCGGATGTCCCTGCTATTTGGCTTATAAAATTCATGAAAATTTACAATTATTCATGAAAAAAGTTCAAAACTGAAATTTCAAATATAAAATTTCTTTCAAATTTTTAAGAAAAATTTCAAATAGCTATAGCTATTTACACAAAATTAAATATTTTGGAAAACAAATTTGAAAAATTAAATTAAATTTCAAAATATTATATTTTCAATTAAAAAGGGAAAATTCCTTAATTTGAGGTGGGGGCTTCACCCTCTTAAGCACACACCCTGCAGACAACTCTGAATGATGTTTATTAAAGATATATTTAGAACATTCTAAATGTCCAGTTTTCATTATAAAACAATAAAAACAAGCATACTATATTTTATAAAACAGTGGTTCGAACTTTTTTCTAAAGCTTAAGTATTTCCTCTACTGGGAAAACTTATTACTATGAACTTGGATTCTCGTTGGTAACAAGTTATCGAACAGAACGGGAGAGATTTGGCTTAAATCGGATTATTTCAAAATGTCTTATCAAACTTTAAAACAAAGCAAAAAATATATAATTACTTTTTCACCTACATAATATATAAAAGTTGTATTAAGAATTTTGTACATATCCTGTTCTTATAGGGAAAATTTCTTATATATTCTTTTATATAACAGAATCATTATAAAAAAAGAAAAAATCCACTTCAATGACGTCACAACAGATCAGTTTTACCTTCTTAAAGGACGAAGAAGTGGGATTGGACTTTGCTGAATTGGACTGAAACGTGGTTCTTAGTCCTAGATTAGGACCGATACTACACTGACTTTAACTATAATTATCTGTAACTATGTAGATCTACTATTAAATAAAGAATTGTCTAACAGTCTTGAAACATAGCCCTTAATTGGCTAACTACCCAACAAATCCTTACTATTAAAAAAAAAAAAAAAAGTTATGTGAATCTCATTTTTGTACTCTAATGGCCACAAAGACCTTTTTGTTCATTTGTAGCCTCAACTTTTGGAGAAATCCCAAAAAATTAAAAAATAACTAATTATAGCTGTTTTAACATGCTAAGATATGGTTGGGCAAACACTTAATTGCAATAGTTTCATTTTTGTACACGTTAAAAGTACTATTGGTTAAAGGGTAATTAAATTTATACCATGACCATTTTTGATTAAATAAGAATTTCAGCAAAAATGACCATGTTATGTGCTAAAAATTTCTAAAAGTACTAGCTTATAATCTGCATTATATTAAACAACTGTCACCGTCAAACAGATATTCTTTTTAAAAAATGAAAGACAAATGAAAAGAAACCACCTAAAGGAGTAAGGATATACTTCAAGATTAATTTTCCTTTTTACAGGAAAAAAATGTGAGATTGAAAGAATATATAAAGTGTCATACATGTTTTCTATGAAAAAATTCCTTTTATATCAAAAGAGGCAAAATATCTCCTTCTAAAACTTGTTTTCACTCTTTTTCAATCCTAAGAAATACTAAAGGAATGAACCATAGAATTACTAAATATATAGAGACCATGTAAAGAAGAAATTTTTATTTTTAGATATGATGGATATATTATATTTTATTAGGCATACAATTATTTATTTTTTAATAAAAATTTTACAAACTATATTGACATTTGAAACCGACAAAAGGCATGTTAAAAAAATTGAATATTTTAAGAGTTCTGTAGAATATCATTAAAAATTATACTATGGCCAGCAGTGTGCCTCAGCTCAGAAGGACCCCCATGATTTCGATCAAGGTGGTCACGTAGCTTTGGATTCCGGGTAGAATGATCCTGTTCGCGTGCTGGACCTTGGAAATAATATTATCTATTTTGGGACCCTCGCCATATGAAGGTGACGTGCTGACCAGCCATTCCAGTTGGGTGAGTTTCACTTCGAATTGGCACCATACCATGTCCTCCAGCACCCTCAACATGTGTATAACCATTTGGCGAAAGGAAAAAACATGAAATGATGTATCCGTCTCCTTCTTACAGAATAAACACTTAAGCCACTAAGAAGAAGTGTGGACAATGACGTAGTTCATCAAAACATTCAAATTATAAAAAATAAATTGGCTTAAATCAATAAGTCAATTTTCCAATTTTTTTTTTTTTTTTTTAATTGCAGCGTTTTTTAATGACTTTTTTACGTCGCCAGGGTGATAAAGGTGTATATGAGTTTCAAATGGATAAGGCTTCTTATGGATCTGTAAAAGTGGTTTTAGGTACCAGACGGTAAAATAATAAGGGCAAGAGGTGGTGTAGATTATTGATCCAGGACCACTACTAAACTTGGCGGCCCCTATGATATTTCTTACTTTAGGATTTACCAAACTTTACTATCCTACCCCCTCTTGAAATACATTTTTAGCTGAGGCTCCCTTTATATAAAATAGAACGTGTTTACTATGTAGGAGTAAACTGAAAGCAATCCTCAATTCTCCATCTTCCCTCCGCCCCCCTCCCCTCACGGTCCACTTTGACAACCATTGTCTTAAGCAATTGTAGTTTTCGGAGCTCCTGTGGGAACTTGGGCTACAATGCACTCTGCGTATAAGGTAGCTACGGCCCTTTTTATATCTAATATCATTTCCTGGGACCAAATTTTCTAGCGAGTCCCGTTTTTATAAGTGTCTATTACCAAACTTAGACTGTATACAAAATAACCAAGGCCAATAAAGCTGAACCGATACTGTTGAAATAAAAGAAGCGAGACCGGAACCGATAGAAGCACTGAACCTGAACCGGGCAAACCTTAATTTTTACTATTTCAGCTATATAATATGTTTAGTTTGTTTGTGAGAGGTTAGAAGCATTTTGGGTATTTGGGGATTTTGTGCTATTAATTTTATTAATTAATATCAAATCGTCATATGAAGTTCACTTCATAATTATATTCATGTAATCATTTGCTATAATACTCTTATATTTCAGTATATTTTCTAAACACCATCTATTTGTTTAAGCAGTTGAATTGTAATATTGATGATGACTGAATCAAAGCTAAGGACTAAAAATAGCAGGGTTGTTAGATTTTCATATTGGCTTGTCATGATTCCACAGGAGCTTCCTCAGTGGGAGCAGATCTAAACAAACTGACTGTTATAGGTTTTTGAAGTAATAGATGCGCACACTTACCCATGGACACAAGAGCTCATACATTCTTGTAGAGTATCATATAAATTGGCAGTAGCTCCACAGCCTCCATAAATATAGGGCTCACAAGACATTGTATCATATTTGAAAGTAAATTTAGGAAAATATCCAGCACAGAATATCTCTCCAGTAACGGGCTCAGACTTACAATGTTCAGACTTCACAGATGAATCTCCAGGTCGTGCCGTGACAGCATTGAAACAAAAGGATTTGTAGTAATGCGCAGAAGGGTAGGATCAAAGAAAATAACTTGTTCATGGTTCACTTTTCAAGTATGGATTGATTTAACTTATTCCTTTGCAAATGGTATTTATAATGTATTATTTTCTTTGCCTTGGCGTCATAAAGAAGTGTGCGCGCGTCCATATGTGTTTTTAAATCTCTCTTCCCTTCCCCCCTCCCCCCACACCACCTTCAAAGAAAGAACAAAAATTTTAATTTTGATATAGCTACAAATAGCAAATAAATAATACGAGTGTCAAATTACTAGTTATGCGAAAATCACAGACAGAAAGAAAAAAAAAAATTCTTGTATTTTTTTTACTTCTTCTTTTTTTTACCAATATTTTTGATTGTTATTTTATTTTTATTTTTTTCAACTTTGGACCAGTAATAAAGATTGCAAAATAAAATAGAACCTTGTTCTGGAAAAAAAGAATAAATTACAAGAACAAAAATTCGAATGATTAATATGATGATTCATAAATGATTTCAACTGCAATTCGAGAAACTTTCAAACCTATAAGGTCCATAATATTTCCTTTAAAAAAAATTGAATTCAACTTTTCTAGTTTGTAGTATAACAAAATTAGGCAGATTGTTCTACGGGTCATTAAATAAATGGACTAAGGAGAAAATAGAGGAGACCAAAAACAGGGACAACACAGGATGGGTGTATTAGTCTTTTCTTTTTTTTTTTTCTCGAACATCAAAATTTAAAGTCTTAAAATTTACAAAAGAGTTAAAAAAATAATGCAGATATTTGTGGACAAAAATCTATAATTTTTGTTGTCCTTTTTAGTTAACAACTGTTTTTGGAGAATAAAAATAATTTTTTCAGGAACATTATGCTTGAAATAATGAAGTTATTTTTAGATTATTTTCTTTGCAACGAATATTGTAACAGTTATTGATTATTTGGTTATCAATTGATATAATTTCATCATAATTCCTTTTATAACTTTTTATAAGCATACCTAATTCTCCTCTAAATGTGTTGGGTCCTGTTGACCTTCCATGATAAAATTCAAATAGTTTTTTGAAGGGTAATTCATTAAAATGGAGCATACAAATAATCCATTGTAAAGGAGTGTCTAATTTTGGTTCAAAAAGCCTAACGATGCCACCTTTGGGCCCTGTATTTACTGCAGTTCCATCGCATCCAATGGCTCTGATAGAATGAAGACTTCCAGATTCAGATTCCATGATAAGTGCAAATAAATAATAGTTGTTTTTAGTTCGATAATTTATAGAATGAAGAAATTGATTTTATAAACAAAGGATATAATTGTTCTTTGTTCTTCGAGGTACTCAGTAATTAATAATGACACTGGTAAGACTAAATAACCCTACGGGTAATAATGTTACTTTCTTTAAAAGTAAAATTGCATTGATTTTATAAGCAATAAACATTTTACACCAATGCCCATTTCGAGTGCCTAAGAAACGCAAATTCTGTTGTGTCTTGACCAATGTCAAGGTCTCAACTACAAACTCAATTTGATATTTGTTAAAAAAACCAATAGTTTCTAAATTTTCATAAATCAAACTCCCAAATACCACACATTGTCTTATTTATTTTCATTTTTTTGCTATATAAAAATAGTTTAATTTACTATGAAGAAGTAAAAAATTTATTTTACAAATGTTCATATATGTGTATTGTACATAATTCAGTTTACTATAATTTGTTGAAAAAAATTAAACGGTTGAAGAAAAATTGCAATGTGCCTTATGTTACTCTACACTATATTTCTTTGATAAAGTCCACAAGTGCAGTAAAAAAACTCGTTTTTTAATAAACAAAGAGATTTTTTATAAAATAAAAAAATGTTTTTTACACTCATACTACATTACAAAAAAAATTATTGTGTATGTAACATCATTTTTGGAGAAATTTTTGAACTAACCGTAAGGTTGACTGGAAGTAGCCCTTCGAATTTTTGCTGCGGGACATTCTTACGCATACTAAACCTCAACTCATGGTGGAAACGGATTTTGGATTAGTAAAAATTGGTTTCATAAGACACACTCTACTGTATATCATACTCCCGGTTTTTTTTAATACTGAATTAGTATATGATATGCATCATAGAACTTTATATACAGTGCATCCGGTGACTTATTTTCATTCATACAGACATTCAGACATAAGTAAATTATTTTTTACTTGCTAAATGGTTATTAGTTGAATCAGTGTTACTTTTGCTAGACTTTTTCATGACAATTAGACAAGTGTTGTGCAAAAAAAAGGTTATGTTCCACTCAATTCAGTAGAATTGTATCAACGCACTGAATACTTAAATCGTATATCATGTTCACATAATAAAATGTCCTAATTTCCTTAATGACACATTATTTCAGATTGTAATTAAGTAAGAGTTGATGTTTTTACATATACCCATTACCCAAGAATGAATCTTTGTTTTATTAATAAAGAAGATATATCCACACTTCACATCAAGTATGTTTTTAAACCTGAAACAAGGTCCGGAAGAGGTGATTGACAGAAAATTCATTCGACCTGTAATACTATTTAGTGATGGATAAAATTAATGTAATTATTTCTTAATCTACAATAATACAAATTTATTCAATCATTCAATTTAAAGAAAAGTCTAGTTATTTATTCAGTTAAAAATATTATTTAATTTTTTAACTCAAATTTAATATTTTTAGCTGTTGCAACCGTTCTTTGCTCCGAAAAAGTTCTAAATAGATTATATAAAATAGATTCGTAGACACATATAAGTATAAGCAATTGAGTCCTATACAATGTGTATTACAACTGTTCCGGGCTCTCCTACGATAAAATAGACTATTCAATTATTATGAACAAATGTCCAGTTTGAAGAGTTCCAATTTTGTATGCGTAGATCCGGAAACTTTTGTTATATAAAGTTGGGGGAGGGGAAACTATGTCTAAAACAACTAGGTTGGTATTAGTTCCGTGGGCTGTCAGATGAGCAGCCTTGAAAGCTGTGGCCCCGGAATCATGGGATTCTTTAGACGCCCACGTTTTTAGATGAAGTGTAATAGTACCGTACTAAACTTATAAGGTTGTATGACTATGACGTAGACCATATATAACTGCACACTTCACAACTTTTAAATAAGTTCTGGCACCACTACTTGGAATAAACCCTTTCCTTTAATACATTTCAAAATACCTTCATTAATGGATTATTAGATGCCATGTCATATCAGGGAAAGGAAAGCTGATAGCTTTGTACTTATTTATGGGTGTAATTATGGATGATAAAGCAGACCTGAGGATTGATTGAGTAGTAAAGTATTAATTAATCTTTTCATACGAAAACCTTGCCCAGAGCTTGGGACATGAACTAGAGACTTGCAACTTGATTTGATCACAGAATCGAAGAATCTCAATTGACTTAGACTCGACAACTAAGATTTGTGACTCGATTTGATCTAAAAGCTATTGTATACCTACTTAACTCAAGAAAAACGACAACAGTATGGACCCTGTATTATTATTATGGACTATAAATGAACTGAAAAGAAATCTGGGGACTCAAACTGTACTCAGTAAAAATATAATGAAGGACTAAAATTGGACTCGATAAAAAAATATACCAATCTTAACTTCTGATTATTAACTCTTAAGTCAATATGCAACATGAAATGATAAAAATAGCACATGTACAACAAAGTTAATTTATCATTAAAGCAACGTTGACAAAGGTCAATGATAAGTTGTAATTTATACAACTGTATAGTATCTAATCAAACTTCTTTATCAATTGAACACTGCGAGTTAAATGATGTTATTTAGACGTACCTCATATAAATCAATTAATTATCTCAAAAGTACATTCCAGGCCATACTAGAAAGTAATGAAGTTTTATACGAATGTTGACTACTTTACATTAGGTAAATTAGGTAAAGTCCTAGTAATGTGTTGAATAAGAAAAGTCATAGAATTACTATTCAATAATAAAAGTAATTATTTATTGACATAATTGGTCTATATGACACAATTAAAGTTATTTTGACATCTGTAACTATTTTAGTACGTATTATATACATAGTATATATTTAGTATAGACTAAAGAATTAATAACCTAGATTTAAGAATTGTGCCTGGGATTAAAATTATTTTAAATTGCAATTTTTATTGCAAGGTATACAAATGCAAGGTCCATCCATTGAAAATCAAAGTCTATTCAGTAGTGTAGTATATATATCAGATCCCTATAAGATGAGTTACGTCACAAGATTTCAGCGCCATCTTGTGACAGATATCAAATGGTTCAAAAAGAGCTTAATACAATAAATGAATACTGAAAAAATAATTAAAATATTAGACTCCACTCCTCGTGAAATGGACGTAAAAAAACAAAAAAGCATGAGAGAGTATTTGAAGGGGAAAAGAGATATCAAACCTGTTAAAGAAAATGTTAATACATTTAATTCACCTGATCTATAATTATCTTGAGCTTAATTATTATGAAAAATGAAATAATTACTTTACTAATAATTTC
>NW_027289308.1:0-1039 GCF_016086655.4 Lepeophtheirus salmonis | reverse complement strand
ACCATACAGAACCCTCCTTCAAATTGTTCCAGCCCAAGAAAACAAAAGAGTCTTCCAGAAATGCCTTTAATATATCATCCAAAGCACAACAAATTTCTTGAAACAATATATACTTCTTAACAAAATTAACTTGTTGGGTCCAATAGCAAATGAATAATGTTGGAATATTGTATCCACTTTCTTTGTTAATCGTTAAGTAAAACCTGTGACCCTCAAAATACGAATTACTTTTGGTAATATTAATTTGTTCAATAAGAAAAGTCTGGAAGGAACATTTTTAATCATAAAAATAACGTATTTAGGCTTTGTGTTGACAATTATGTTTTCAATCTTTTCCCGATTATCAAGCTTATCCATACTTTTCAGTGCAACAAACGATCCCAGTATTTTAATGACTTGTACTGTTTTTAACTTTTGAAAGTCCTGTCTATTCCTGTTGTTTTTCAGAAGTTTTGACTTCTATAAAAATTAAGTTCTAATCCAGAAATGTATTTGAATTTTTCAAGGATACGTAGGCTGCTTTTTATGTTTCTCGACTAATAATTAAAATGCGAATATTTATCACCAAAAAACGGTTTTATTGTTTTTCAAAGTATTCTCCAGCATGATTAATACACTTTTGCATGATGTCAAACCAATTGTCAAATCCCTTTTTCCCCTCCGATCGAGACACCTCCAAAACATGGTTTTTAAACGCTTCAACTGCATATTCTGGCGACGAAAATCGTTGATCACGCTTTTTTTCTTGATGTACGGGAATAAAAAGAAGTCATTGCGTGCCATGTCAGGGCTGTACGATGGATGACCCATAAATTCGACGTCTTGACCGGTCAAAAAGGCGCTTGTTTTAGCCAATATGTAAGAGCTCAGATTGTCATGTTGAAAAATGATTCGTCTTCCCTTGTTCGTTTTTCGAAGTTCTCCGAAGATTTCATGTAAACAAATTGTGATTTACTACTCAGAATTGACCGTCCTACGATGCTTAAGTGGAACAGTTGCCCCATAACCAGTTTTGCCAAAGAAACAGGTGACCATTTGG
>NW_027289307.1:0-1574 GCF_016086655.4 Lepeophtheirus salmonis | reverse complement strand
CACTTGCTTTAAAACCCTTCTTAATAGCAGCTACTTGTATTATGATTTTGGAGGGAGAACATGAATTACTACTATAAAGAGGAGAACTTTCTACATTTTAAAATAGCATGAGTGCAGAGAAAATATTCTAATTATGTTTAAATTCATATATGTATATTTTATTATGCATTTTTAAATAAATTTACACCAAATATAGGAGAGAATGATTAAACGACATATTAAATAATAATCAAAAAGAAGAAAGAGCACACATCAACCTTTTCTAATCGCTATAAATAATTTTTCTTTGCACATCCCCTCTAGGAATACTTTATGCGACCTTGGATATATGTAATATAAAATATGAGTTAAGGACTCACTTTTAACAACAAGTGTGTAGCTAAAGCCAGCCAGGTAGCACTCTAGAGACTCCCTGCCACCTAAATTCATATACATAGTCATTCACGTAAATCTGAACGATCTTTAACTAATTCTTGAACAATAAGGATAGCATTTTACTCAGCTACTTTTATTTTAAAGTGAAGGTTGAGTCTTAACTTTAAGTTAAGTGCGCAACTTTTAATTCAAAATAAGTATTTACGTTATAAAAGACCCGGAGGAACACGATCATAGAGATTTGCTTGCGGAACACAGTGTACACATCAAGAAGATGCTCAATTATCCAAAAACTACTACTATGGAAGAAGAGTAGGCATATAAGAAAAGTCAACATGTCCTGCAGTGATAAAAAACGCACTACCATATTCATTGTATGCTTGAAACGTTCCTTGTAGTCATTTCCTGGGACTCCAATTAACCCTCTTTCCAAAGAATCACAAAATAAACCGTGCAATAGTCTCCAGGGGTATTTATACATGCCGCCTTTACAAAAGACATATCCTAACAGACAAAATTAACGTTACCCGAGCTGCCCATGGCAGAAAGTTGCTTAATGATTTGAAGTCCCCTGGTAACCGAATTATCTTTTATTCGGATGAGAAACAATGGACTGTCGACAGATCGCATAATATCCAGAAAGACAGATGGTTGGCCACAGAGAGAGCTTAAGTCCCCCACGTTTTTAAAACCCAGTTTCCAGTCAGCATCATGACCCAATGCGTCATTGGGAGCATCGGCAGTATCATGCCCTCATCTTCTTGTCCAGTTGTGTAGATTTTCTGTTTTAACTAGACTCTGACCCCTCTCACAAGGCCTGCAAGACTCAAAACTTGTTTAAAGAACAGAAGGAGTCATTTTGACACCCCCCTCCCCCACACACACACACACATGGCCCTCTAACTCCCCATATATGAATCCCATGAATTACTTATTTTAGAGGGAGTTTGGGATAAGGCCTATCCCAAACACATAACAGCATCAAATCCTTGAAGGCCTCCATCATCAAGTAATGGTATAACGTTTCCTCCGCGGGTGTGGTCAAGGCCTCCAAATCCTTAGGCTTCGTATCGAGCGAATGATTGGCGAAAATTCAATTATTGTTTTTCTTTTGTATTATTACAACTAGTAAATAAAATTTCAAACCTTTGCTTGCTTTCCTTATTGATCAAGAGGTAATGAAATCTGATGTAATGATT
>NW_027289306.1:0-4079 GCF_016086655.4 Lepeophtheirus salmonis | reverse complement strand
AGTACAATTTTATCTTTGATAAACTTGTCACATAAATCGTGTATTGCAAGCGAAACAACATGACATACTCACTAGCACTACTACAGAGAACTAATAGCTTCGAACGAGGTTAGGTTTGACTTTTTGCAGTCATATTCTGTCCCGGAACAATCCCAATGCATTCTTAATTCGCTATATATTTTTTTTCCTTTGACTCCTGACACCATGTGTAGTCTTGTATTATTTAATACTAAATGAATTTTATTCTCTAACTACCACGTGTACTATAAACATTTGAGACGCCGATATACAAACAATAAGAACATAAACAGACATATAGATACATAATATACAATACATCATGAAGCTAAAAAATAGTGGACATTAAATAAGTCTACTGCATTAATTTCATATTTTATTAAAAGGTAACGAAACATTAGTATTTCCGTTCTACCCTAGCTATTTTAGAAAAAGACACCAAAACTTTACGATAAGAATCTGGTCACCCTGACTCCCACCCCTCTACGAAATGTGTTCCTTCTCTTACATTATCCTCTTTCTACTGATAGCCGTAACTTCAACTAAGTAAAGGGATGGTGGGAGGGACTATTGATAAAGGTATTGCTACACTTTTAATAAAATATGACTTTAATATATTAGACTTAATTCATTTCTACTATTTTATGTCATTGGGTAGCTATACATTTGTAATCCTACAAGGTTATTTTACTCCAAACCAGTTGGAAAGAAGGAGTACAAATTGAAACACAATTATTTTATACTTTACTAAATATCCATTTGCGATACGTCGTAAACATAGAATCTTAATACCGGCTTGTAACGAATAAAATAATATTTTATCAATTATAAGTTAACTATTTCCTTATAGGAACATTATAAAACCGATGGAAAGCTCATGATTCCTCACACCAAAAACCTGTTTAATAACTTCCTGAACTGAACTGTCATCAGTTCTTTTTAAAGCTACACCAATGTCTCTTAAGCTATTACCTTTGAAAACTTCAACATTAATACCTGTCATTTGCATGATTTCATAACCATTTATTAGCAGTCTGAGTACCAAAGGGGTGACAATTCCCCTCAAAGTTACAAACAATTGATCTTTTAATTCTAGTTTTATTTACATATTTAATGATATGTCTGACAGGATCCAGTTACTCGTCTGACAAAAGCTTGCTAAATTAATTCCACTTCTAATATGGCCTAAACTTGAATTTTTCTAGACCCAAACAGGGGAGAAAAATACAAAATTGCTATTGATTATCGAATCGAAATCTTTATTTAATAAAAACCCTCTAAATCAACAATGTTACAAAGACCCTAATTGCGAGGTTCTGTTTGTCTAGGCACGAGATAATTCTCCGGACTACCCTAAATCATAGTGACTCCCTCAATACCTCGTGCAACTGTAGGAACTATTTTGTTCCTATTGATAAGAGAGTTATCAAAATTTCTGGTGAGCAACTTCGTTTTTCCCATCTGCTTGTAAGTCTTGGAAGCTGATGGAACTGCAGGGAAGAAGTTTTCTTTCTTCTTCCACCTGATGGAGTATGCATCTAAGACCTTCGCTTGATCGTTTCTCATCGAAGATATTGTACTTTGATATTTGGTCAACCTGAATCCCTCCATATCGCATTAGACCAAACGTGGTTTTTCCAAATAATCTTGATTGATGAAATACCAAATATAAGATGGCTTGGAGCCAAGCTTTTTGGTTTCTCCTCCGGTATTGATGTTTTAAGGGATTCTTTAAAGGAAGAGACTAAAAGTACCTTTCTAGCGTTCTTAATGAGCTTTTTCATTCTTTTCAGGTATTGCCCCAAGTAAAAAACATACTCTTCCATAAAAGTGAAGGGTTCCATGAAGGAAACATGGAAATTCTCCCATTCCTTAAATCTCATGGCCATGGCTTCTAAAAAAAAAAAATCGCTCTTTATTTTCTAGAAATGTCAGTTATCTCCTCATAGGCCCCCATAACGGGTCTAGATGACAATCTGAAATTTTTTTGTATGTCAGTTAGATTGATAATTATGGCATTACATCCAGGCACTTAATTGCCATCGGAATAGCTAGTTGTGAATCAACAGACTCCGATTAATTTATAAAATGAGTCTATAAAGGATTGAAATTTTGTGTTAGATTTTGAGTGCATGGTCAACGTCTCCACGGAATATGATAGGGAGTCGTTAATACAGCATGTATAGAAGGATGATAGCTTGACCTGCGTCGTTATTTCTACGGATTTTTCACAAATGTGTATTAAATTTTAGTTTAACAATTATATGTTTATTATTTCATATTTATACGTCTGGACTCTTAAAGGGTAGAAATAGAAAGAGGATGATATAAAGGAAGGAACACATGTTGTATAGGGGTGAGATTCAGGGTCACCAGATTCTTATCGTAAAGTTTTGGTGTCTGTTTCTAAAATTCCTAGGCTAGAACGGAATTACAAATGTATGGCTACACTATGACATAAAATACGCCATATTCCACAAAAACAAAGTTCATCACACCATAGCGACTATTATGCAAAGACCTGGAAATAAAAATGTATATGTTCGTATATATTTTTTAACAAAATATATGTATACTTTCAATAATTCTGGTTTAGACTGGTACTACTGTAAAGAAACATATTAGACTTGCATATGTGGCTTCCAAGGTTACAAATTAAATTCAACATAAAAACACATGTGTAGGTTGTTCCTTACCTTCATAAAAATCGTCCAACAAAAATTTAAATTGTGTCAACAATTTAATCTTCTAAATGATTTATCTTATCTATTAATATAATTGAAATCTAATTCAATTAAATCAGTATATACATAGAACAATATTTTTATTATTCAAAAAATAAAAATGAAATAGCCAATAAACCACAATTTATATGTATATTTTTTTAATTTACAAATTATTTGTTCTCTTCTTGGTAAAGTTTCTCTTTCAGAAAATTCCTTGAGGTGTATATTCCTCACAGGGATTCTGCAAGGTAAATTTTCTTAATAGTGAAAAGAGCGGTGTTTTTTGGTTTTTTTTTTTGTAATCAAGAAGAAGAACGGATTTTATAATAATATTTTATTTTATTTATCAATTATAGGTAATCAAATTATACTCCATCCACATCCTCGAATTAGCTCAATTATTAATAAAAACTTGTTTCATGTGTTATATTTTTTGTAAAATAAAAGACACTTGTAATCAATATCCTTTTTATAATTTTAAAATTTTGTACACTAAATTTGAATAGTACTTATACAATGTTTATAAACAATAAAGAATTCAATATGTTATATATTCGTTATTACTCGTCATTCGTGTTTCCAGTTTTGTAATGAAAAGTTTTTGGCGATTCTAAGAATTCGACACATAATATTCTTCAAACCTTCACAATTTTCTTTTTTAAATAAAGAATGTTTTGTTAGGAGAAAATATCACTAAGAGATAAATTTGTTAAGTATGTGTATCTATTTGTGTTCCTATTTTCTTTTCCCCCATTTTTAGATGGGTTCATTGAGTTAGGTATAAGTAGACATTTTAAGTAAAAATCGTGTATATTTTGGGTTAAAAGAGGAAACCAAAATCAACATCGTAACCCTGAAAATTTGAAGAATATTGCTTAAGCTGTGATGGCGCTTCTTTACATTAGTTACAATCAGTTGTGACGAGGAAGAGGGATATAACGAAATATATAAGGATAATTATTGTTAAAGCTATTTGTTATATTTTATATTTATAACTTCTATATCGTATAATTGGTCATTTTAATTTTCTGATTCTCTGCATATAACTTCTATTAAAATTTTTAATTAGAATTTTTAATAATATTCTACTTTTTTTTAGTTGTATTTTTTTTAATTTACAAATATTTATTTAACTCACTTTCACAAATATATATAACTATACTTTAATTTATCAATTTACTAGTAATCTATTGCCACAGGTAAAGTAATAATCATTATTTGGTGTTTTCTGTTTCTTTATGGAGGAAAAGTGGCTTTATACAATAAAGATAACAACATGATATATGAAGTTAAATCAAAGGAGATGAATAGATAACGTCTGTCAAGTACTCCTAT
>NW_027289305.1:0-569 GCF_016086655.4 Lepeophtheirus salmonis | reverse complement strand
ATCTCATTGGTGTGTAAAAGCAACATATAATGATTTGAAAACATTCTATTATGGGATTACATTGAAGAAAGTAAGCAATTTCCTAAAAAAATGTATATCTTATAATAAAAACAAAATTATTATCATTAAAAGCCAATTACCTTCATTTTTGAGGAAAATAATATGGATAGGTTTCAAATTGATTTGATAGATATATCTCAATTTGAATCTTATAACGATAATTTTAGGTATATAATTACATTTATTGATTCAAAATATAAATTCTCATATGCGAGAGGTTTGAAATCAAAAACAGCAAAGAATGTTATTGAGAATGTCAAGAAGTATATTTTATTGTATAGTTTTCCCGTAAAGATCCATACAAACAATGGGAAAGAAATTTAGAATAAATTATTTAATGATCTTTATATAGAATATGATATCCAGCATATATCTGAAAGCCATATACTCTCGTCATCAAGATCAGGTAGAAAGATTTAATAGGACATTAAAAACACAACTTTAAAAAAAATGCATTTAGAGAAAACAAATATATGGATAAATATATTAGATAAAATTATATATTTATT
>NW_027289304.1:0-10579 GCF_016086655.4 Lepeophtheirus salmonis | reverse complement strand
TGGACATACTGTAAATTTTCAATCATATTATACTTAAATAAGAATCTTATTTTATTTATTAATAAACAGTCAATATGCATATTATATATAATACGAGTTTAAATATAGAACAATAGCACCAATATGCTATAAAGCGGCTATACATACTCTAACTAATGCTCTTGTTGGAAGCAATCCCATTAAGATCCCACTTTAAATGTTAGATATGTTTGAAAACATATAATTAAGTATTGTTCTTTTGTTCTTATTGATGGCGAAGAGGGCAAAATTCGCAGATTTAAACTTATTGGTATAAAAACATTAGAAATAATTAATTTCTCAATTTTCGTAATCATTTCTTTTGGTTCCACATTATATAGTCTTCCTACTCAAGAATAACTTTAAATAACCTGTAACGCTATGAATTTCATCAATAGTTTTAACTTTATTGAAATTAACAATGTACATAAACTTTGACACTGGAAGCTTCTTATGATTTTGATATGTATAAAAAGAAAGCCCTTGCTCTAAAAACAACCTTAATTGGAAGAGTGAAGGAAGTCTATTTTTCATATAATATAATTCCTATTATTTACTGCATATTGCTTCAGAAGATGACAAATTCATATTTTACCTTTCCTAAGATTTTGATTGATGGAACTATATCCTCTTTTTTAGTTTGCTTCTCTTTAATAGGGCATAACAGGTAGAGCGGGAGGATTTTCTATCCGAATGGTGGTCTTCAAAGTCCTTATTCTAAAATGTAATGAGTTCACACTTGAATTATAGTAGATGTATAATCCTTACTACAGATATCTTTAATCCAGCTTATAACACAACATTAATCTGAGTAGGGAAAACGTCCATATACTGTAACTTCACTTCGAATCTCAAGTAATGTTTAAGTCCTTGAATATTCTCACGGAGTCCTCAGATGTCATTCAAGGTTATTTCATTACTATAATAGTATAGTCTATAGAGATCGTCTTCAAAAATATGCACTCAAGTTAAACTCGAGTTCCCAATCTCGAGCCCAAGTTCCAACCTCTGGCTATACCTTGGCCTTCTTATCTTAAATTATACATTTATCATAATAACAATTAATAAATTCTAAATGTATAATTGAAAACTCACAAAATCATTTCTTCTTTCCCCACAGCAATTTTAGAGTGTCAGGCATACTTCATCCATATTTATTAGATCCCAGGTGTTTGTTACATTTGAGAATCATAATGTTTTTTTGAATAATGTAATATTTAAAACATTCCAGCTTTTCTATTTTTCAGTGTCAATTTTCCTATCATTTTTTTCTGAAAATAATATCAATTTTAAGGTTTATTATTTCAAATGCCTGAATGATAATAAAGTTTTCTAATCCCATCTTTTCAACATTTAATACTTCGCCTAAACAGTGACTGGTCGTTTTATATAATACCTAGGAATAGGAATTTTTCAAGTAATAAAGTTGAGGTTAGGGAAAAAAGTTATTGGTATAGAAAGAGAGAGAGAAAAAAAGGAAAAATAATTAAAAAGAGAAAATGGTGATGGTAGATTTTTAGTAAATGTGCCCAAAGTTAATTATCTCCTTTCAAATCTAATTTTTTAAATCTTTTAGCATACCTAGTATATACTATTGTTAATCATTCTGTATTCTCCGCGTGTAAAATAAAGTATATATATAAAACTCCATATCCTCATACATCTCATATCCACGTATATCATATGGCGCAGCCGATAAACCAGAACCAATCTTAAAAACACAATGGAAGAACTTAAAAGTAAGAAGTTTGACTTTATAAAATCAAAAGTTAAGGCATACAAAGGTCATGTCACAAGGAGCATTAATGAACTGAAGCGTTCAAACAGAATGGAATTAGTAGAAATTTATAATCAAATGGCCCGTGGAAGATTACACATCTTAGAGGATATTTTAGGATTGATGGAGTTGAAGTCTGAAATAAAGGAGCAACAAGAGGATATCTTTGTGTTCATGGAAGAAAGAGAATGTTCACTTCAAAAGTTATTGATATATGTAGAGCTGAGGAAATGTCGAAGAGGGATGACGAAAAGATTAAATTCTGCAAAAGTCAACAAGATAAGTATGGAGCTAGGGAGCTACTTTTAATCCACTAGGATCCATAATTTTAAATGTAGGTTTTGGAAATGAGGAAATTAAAGAAGAATAAGTAAAGGAAAATGTTAAATTTTTCTAATGTCGTGGGTATTGTATAAAATTAAGGATTTTACCACAAGTTAACCCATTATCTTATTTTGCATTTACCAAGGATGACCATCTTGCCAAATAAGATCAAAACGACCCGCCATTTTAATTCTTATTAGCTATAAGTAATTCCAAATTGTAAAATGAGTATTCTGTATTCAGCTCACAACATTCAACAGATATTGCTTTTTTTTTCACCGCTAGGGAAATAAACAAATGCACATTGAGAGTTCTAACATTGTCTATGTTAATGCAAGAAGTAGCGTATGTAGCTATAGCTCTCTATATTATAAGAGTAAAGATCAGTAACGTTAAAGATTTGATGATGTGTTGTTTTCTATATCAGGGATAACCAAACTACAGCCCGAGGGGCAGATCCATGAGGCAACGCCAGTTCATTCGGTTCACCGACGATACTTGAAGTTACTTGATGAAACTTATGAAACATGAATCTTGGTGGTAAAGTTAAAATTTTAATATTTATATTTTAAATACTTGAAGATCCTGATTGCTATATGCTTTAAATTTAAATATATTGTAGTGTATTTTATGCGTATTATCTTGTAAAAAAACTATTTCGGTTTTTTTTTTTTTGGATTCGATATCGAGAAAATCATGTTTAATTTGCGATTCTGATTCTTATTTATTACTTTTATTCAACTAATTATTACAATTCAATGTTAAGAAAAAATACCCCTCCCTCTCCCTAATTTATGGAATTTTTGCTGTTTACGAGATAGTTCAATTTATTTTTTCAACTTTTTTTCTAAAAATTTAATTATATGTAAATAACGAAGTTTTTCCAAAAAATGCAATATTGGATTTTTTTTTCTTTGGAAAAAATTTATATTTGAAAAATTTAACTTTTTCTTTATAGATATGGATTTTTGTAATTTATTTGAAAATCAATTTTATAGTCAATTTTTTTTTAAATATATTCGAAATTTTTCCCAAAAATTTAACTACTCAAATTAAAAAAAAAAATAATAATAATAATCAAGCAACTACCAAAAGCCAAGCCAAGCCAAAGTTATATCATAGCCCCTCCCCTATGATATAACCTTGTGTACGCCCACGATAACAATGGTATTTTAAACGATTAAAAAATCGGCTCCGGGATTTGTATTTTTAATTTTTCCCATCACTAATTAAATATGAAGCGATGCCTGAGGATGACAAATAAAAACACTTGAAAAAGTACTTTTTTGTCAATTCATGATAAAAAGATCCGTTTTTATGTTTTATGTTGCAAAAATGTTGTTGTAACTTGTCCAAGTGTTATTATTAGCCAATAGCCATAGCCATACAGGGGAAGGCGGACGTACGAGGACTGTTTTATAAACAAAAAGCATGTTTGGTTTTCTCTTAGACAATAAGTTGTAAATCAATTATCAAAGAAGCATAATTATTAAAAATAATGAAATACCAAAAAAAAAAAAATATACTTGGATCATTGGACTTGTTACATTCAAAATATTAACACTTCTTAGATTAATACTGATTGGACCAAATGCCTGTGTTATCAATTCTTCCTTATTTAACATCTTGTGCAGGAACTTTTTAAAGATTTATGAAAATTTTGATTATATTTTGAATAAATAGCTTATGTTGAAAATCGATTTAAAATGATAATTAAACACAAGAATCATAGTTTGGGTATTCAAGGTGAAGTGTACTCACTATCACGATTTCATCATCAGCAATTTTGGTATTTTTTGGTCAGGGTGTGATTCTATTTAAAATAACAGGATTTTTAAAACTTAGATGTATGGAAAACGTTCGTGCGTATTTATGTAAAAAGTAAAAATGTAGCATGAAAACATAATTGTGAATAATGCGGCGTCATTTTAACTATTTTGTAATAGTGTGTTTTCATTGTATTGTTTTGACAATAGTTAAATTATAGCAGTTGACTTTGAGAGTATTTTAAATCAAACATTTTTGAAATCGATTGAACTTGAGGTGAATAATGTTCCACTGAAGTTCGAGAATCCCTCTGAAAGGGCATCCAAACTGACCCACTTTCTCGCTTAAATGTAAAATTTTAGACATAAGAGTTTTTTGTTTATTATTTTGTGATCAACACCCTTTCCAAAAATTATCAAAATCGGTTATGACCCCGTCAAAAATTAACAATAAGTTGGAACACTTTACATAGAAGGCCTCGTTTAAGAATCTTTGATTCTTAAAGGGATTAATTTCAAAATATTATTATCTTCTTAAAAACAAAAATTGTGGAACCATATTTTCACAATTTGGAAATTATAACATGTTAATAGATGTAAGAGCACAAAGAAACATAAGCACGTCTCAATATCAAGCAAGAACATATGTAGGAATTTGACCCTTTTTAATCCTCAATTATATTCCCAAAAAGCTCCTCATTGTTACTTTCCCCCCTCATTTGTAAGCACATATATTTGTATTTACACTTCTTTAAATATAATTTATTGGAATTCAATTACCAAGTATAACGTGGAATACAATAATTAAATATATAATTTGTTTATAAATACCAAACTTAAGATAAGCTCGTATAAATGTATCAATAGACAAGCATTATTCTTCTTTGAAATCTCCAATACCTTCAGCAGTGATAGTAAAGATGGCCTCCTCTTCTGCAAGACGTGGAGAACTGTAGATTTTGCAAATTCTCTCTTTACCTCTTCCCTTTCTGAGATAGAGCCTAGTAGATGATGTATGAGCCATGATACAATCCCCAATAGGTTTTTGGGAATCAGTAGAGAACGTAGCAGCTCCACCGATCTGACCAACCACTCCATTTGTTATAACAATACCTACTCCCAATGCATCCGCCAAACGGTGCAGTATACATAAAAATCGAACTAAATCCATTTTTCGAGAGGAGTATTCCCCTCTGCCCGAGTAGTTTGTTCTATAAAGTGATGTGGAATTGTCCACAATTATAAGTGCGTAGTTTGACCCCGCAGCCATGGCAGAAGCTGTAATGAGCAATTGATATTGATCATCCGTGTTGTAAGCTCGAGCGTAGGCCACATTGTCCAGAACGTCTCTTCCAGAGAGATTGTATCGCTTAGCCACAGCCAGTAATCGTTCTGGACGGAATGTTCCATCTGTGTCAATGTAAATACACTTCCCTTCCGCACCTCCTTGAGTAATAGGCAATTGGCAAGTGACGGCCAAAGTGTAGCAAAGCTCAGATTTTCCAGTTTTAAACTCTCCAAAGAGCTCTGTGATGGATCCAGTTTCGATTCCTCCTTTGAGAAGTTTGTCCAGCTCCTTGGACCCTGTCGTGATTTGAATTATCTGCGATTGTCGCATGTGCAATTCTGTTGCCGAAATGTAGACAGTGGGAGTGGCTTTCTCCCCTTCTGCGAGTAATTTATCCGTTTTCTCCTCTGAAATGGTCTTGATGGCATTGATTACCTCTAGTGAAGAGGTGGAAGACTCCTCTGTCCTCTTATCACGGGATTCTTCCTCCATCTTTAGCTCATTTCAACTTCCTACTAATAAATTAAATCGAAATTGTATTTACACTTAATGCTTGGATATTATCTTCTCAAGAAAGGAGGAATAATTATCACACCTTTAAAAAAACGTTCAAGTTGACAACAGTAGCCAAACTCTAAAGCTAAAAAAAGTGTAGGAGTTCCAACCCTAGTCCTAAAGGGAGTAGGAGCAATAAGTAATGGTAAATAAGGGTTTTTAGTTAATAATTAATTTAAATTTTTGCTAAATATAAATATAAAAGGGCCATTTCAAGTAGTACTAACACTTAGATATAGATTTGTTCACAGGTCGAGAACTTTTAGGTCCAGATCTGATACAAGAATTAGAAAGGATAGTTGTCTTAAATTTTAGAAGTAATTTACAGGAAAATTCGGGAAATAAATACAATTAGATTCAAAGTAAGGTTACATAAATTATTTTTTTCGACTACCATCCTTGGATTTTTACTTTTTTTTTCCAAAAATTATAAGCACTAAAAATCTTCTTTTTTTTCATTGTATTTACTGCTTAAAAATGCCGAAACAATAAATAGCCCAATGTAACCCAACTTTAAGAACATAATTATTAGTTATTGTTGTAGAAATAACCATACAGCGGTAGGCAGGGGTTGTGCTGGTGCCCCCTAAAAAAACTGGAATTTGGTTTTTTTCTGAAAAACAATTTTCATTTGACTAATTAAGCAGCAGAGCAAAAAATTATTGTCAATAAATAACTGGGATGAAAAATATTAATTTCTGGATTTTTTCTTGAAAAATAAATCCCCCCAAAAAAAAAAAATATATATATATATATAATTGTTGATATAGATGAGGCTCCAAGCACTAATCAAGATAAATTGATATAAACATTATCAGTTTTTAACTAAAATAAGCTATTAAGGCTTTAAAATATCCTGAAATTTCGTTGGATATTTTAAGATCGATTACTCGAATCTGGTTTGGATCTCGGATATCTTCAGAAAAATAAAAGATTACTTATATCTTACCTGGGTTCTTCGGATCCAAGATCTGTCTTAAATCTAATAGTGATATCTAGTCAGGTCGTAGCTCCAGAGTCCCAGTTCTTTCCTTTTTGCTTCTAATATTTTGATTGCAAACACTTTCAGAACTCATGAAAGAAGTTACTTTAAAGAGTACTCTATACCCAGTGAAAAATTTGTAATGACCGTGGGAAATATATTTTAAACATTTCCCTTCTCCAATTTATAGGGGTCCGTGAAAAGTACTTTGTATTAACCTCAATAAAGAAAAAAATGAAACATTTGAGAGAAAATTTGTTAAAATATTGCCTGAAACTTGTATCTCTATATTTTTTTTTTAGACTGGAACCTTGAATGTATTATTATTGGTCTTCATTAGTCTATATAATGCTAATAAATTATTTTTTACATGGTAAATGTTGTTTTATTGAAGTCATATACTGTTTTTGAGAATAGGTTCTCCATTTATATCAAGCTACTCCATAACCAGATGGCCTGAATAACTTTTATCGACTTTACTCAAAGATGAGTCTTATTGGAAGGGGATGTCTTTCTCATGGAGCTTATTCTTGTCTCGGCCTCTTTTATTTTTAGGGAATGATAAACCAGTCAATTTTAATACCCACTTCAAGAACAGGGACATATTAATGAAATATTCTGGAATTACCTTGAGAGGACAGGTAGGTAGGCCCTTCCTAAACATTCATCCAGAAAACTTTGTCACAGCCAATAGGATCTTTGCAATTAGGAGATAAAAAACATGTATCGACCACCACAGCCCCTGTTATATTGCACTTGAGTGAAAAAATCAACTCCTCCCGTGTTTTTGGTCTCCAAACGGCTTCATAGGGTGGGTGGGGAAGATTCAGGTATTGAGAAAGAGGTAATGATGAATCCTTTGATAAACTTAAGGGAGAAGTGGATGAGGTATCGTATTTCCACAAATACGCATTTTTGTGTTCTTTTTCTTTTTTAGCGATCTGTTTCAAACTTTAAATGCTGGAATTTTATATTGTGTCTCTAACTTAATTTTATGCTAAAATTATGTTAGACTGGAATGCAAGTTTATACCGAACTTAAACCCATTAAGGACGTAGGAGTATTTAAATACCCGCGTAAATTTATTAGGATGACTACTATAATTTTGAACCCTAGAACAAATTTGAAACCCTTTTAAAATAAACTCCTTCCATATTTTTATAATAGGATGATATTTGAATTTATTACTTTAAAAGAGGGAATGATTATTAAAAGAAGGCAAAATATCCATAAAGAAAAAAGGTTTCAGGCCGAAATATTCTGAGACTAAATAGTTGACAATGATTGTACATAAAGCCAAATTTTAGGAAATTAATGAAGAGCAAACTTTAATTTAGTGAGGAGAGTAATTGCCATAAGTACCTATTATTTATTCATTTCTATTATGCAAATTTTGAGAGATAGAGAGTCATTCTTTTCTTACTATTTTCATATGGACAATGTTAAAATTCTTATAATTTACTATCGATTGCTAATAAAAACATTGTTCTTGTCAACCCCATGAAGATTAAGATAACAGCACGCCTCCGTGAGGAATTGTCCGAGAAAGGCCATGGGGGAGCAAACTTGGAAAATTGTAAATTTGATTAAGGGTTTGTATGTATTTTCAAAGTGTACTTAGTTACTTTTGTTGAAGAGTATTTTTTTATAAAGTTCAAAGAAGTTGTCTGATTTTTTGAAAAAGAAGTTATATAGAACAACACATAAGCTGCCACTAATTGTTTTATGGTTTTACTCAAAAATTGATCCGTCTTATTAAAAAAATTAGTCAAACCTTTTATATGTACTGTGTATAGCGTGTACCTGTATGAAGAATCCCTTTATACATGAATTACTTTACTATATGGATTATCTGTAACTACGAAACTTCTAAATTGGGGGAGGTAATTTATGAGTATGAGCAAATCCAATTTTAGTCCAACTTCTGTTCGTTTGTAAGAGGATCTTTTAAGCACTCTGAAGCACAAATTAATTCCTGGGCAACGGATAATAAAGAAAACTGTTAAGAAGTAAGAGAAAAAAAAAAAATTAATGTCGTAGAAAAATAACTCAATATTGCTGAAGGGCTTTAAATTTCCATGCAAATAACATAAATAGTATTTTTACAATTCCTAATATATTTTTGGATTGATGTAGCTATATATAAATTCATTTTCCGGGGTCCATCCAGATTGATTTTTAGTGAAGATGTATCATGTACATATATATTTGGTCGGAAATTCCATTCCATAAAACAAGGCAATGAATTCTGACTTATTTAGTCTATCCTTTTTTTTTTTTTTTTTTTTTTAAAGAAGCCATATTTACCATTGGAAGTAATTTGCTAAATATTAGCAACTTCATAAAATATGACATTTCGGACATGATTAAGAATGATTGATCTGTTTCAGTTGATTCTTATTCATCTTGCAATGTCCAGGAGAAAGATAATAATATCAAGCAGTAGTTGACATTTCATTATAGTTTCAACTTTGTATGGTGATCACCATCATGGACCTTTTAAACTGTAGACAAGAATCTACTTCATTATCGTCGTATAGGATTCAAGATGGCAAATTTTACTCGGAAGCAACATTCACATGTATTTCCTTAAGTGTAGCGTAGGACATCCCCGTCCTTGTTTGAGGACTTTCATGAAAGGAAGATGAAAAACACCAAACTGATGTATTATTAGTTGAAATGGGCCTTTCTGACTCCAGAATTAATAGGAAACAAGTTTTCTAATTTACATAATGTGAGGATAGACGTTAAGAGCTCGGCTAGTGAGCTATCATCTCATCCCTAATCTTACGACGCTTTGATGTCAGAAAGCATATCTCAGTATTATATTTATATTTTATTTTGTGATATAGAGTGATAAATTGAAAAGAAAATTATATGATTACAGTTTACATTGTTTAATTGATCTTATGGTAGTCCCATACATAATACGAGGGATTGACTAAAAAATATAATAGTCACTACTACATAGTTCGACGATATTTAATTATCAATCACGCTCAGGTGCTCGAGGAAGAATTATCACCATCAGCATAAGTTTACTGATGTCCAGACCTTAATTTTATATGCCCTCAAAAGCGTGTGCGGCTTTTTGCAGTTAGTAGTCCTTATAATACTAGAAGCTGTCATCATTATTTTTTCATTCTTGAGAATATAACATATCAAAATTCAAAATTATTAATCATATATAAATAAGTAACCTATAACTACGAACTACATATTGATTTTTTTAATAAGTTTTAGATACGTGTATTGTTACTTCGTGATGAAGTTTGAGATAAAGGATTGACTTTTGATTTGGTTGGTTATTACAATAATTCATTAGATTTCTTGTTTTTGATAAATAAAGTTGCGTAAAATCATTAAAAACTAAATGTCTTATATAATAGAAATAATTTAAAATCATGGATTGCTGATAATGGTGGTAAAAATATAAGGAGTTACGACAAGGATTCTAGATTCCTAGTATGTCATATTTGACATTACAAAACAATAGTCCTGAAGATGTTCAAAGTAGAGCAACACCGTAAAACCCACAGATATAACCAAAATGCTTATTTCTTGCTATATTCCACTCCATATCGTTAATCATCCAAATTTCGTAAATTAGTGTTGACCAAGATTAGAAAAAACTTGAGGGGAAGAATATATTTCTGGTAATGGACGAAACTACAGACACTCGTGTTGCGTCTTGACGAGGGAGAGACACAAACTTATTTATAAGATGGAGAGATCCAGGATGACCGGGAGAGATGAGAGGAAGAATGATGTGGAGGAATGAAACTACACACTGTTTATAATATCATGTGTCTTCTAAATATACTCTAATATATTTACAAAAGACGACAATTAACTACATAGGCTGACAA
>NW_027289303.1:0-1663 GCF_016086655.4 Lepeophtheirus salmonis | reverse complement strand
AAAAAAACAACCAAAAAAAAAACGACTTTCATAAAAAGTAATAATTAAATACACCAAACATCACTTCATTAGTTTTTTCTAGTGCTTAATCATTATCACTTGTGATTACAAATCAAATCAAGTGTTTCAAAGTTTCAAGTTTTATTTTTTAATCATCTTTATTGAGGAAGTGTTTACATCTCAATTTATGTCAGTGCTACTTGTTTTGGTTTTTTGTTTTGATAATAATTTTGTTTTATTTGTTTGTTAAATTTTACATTGTAGCTTGAAAGTGGATTAAATATAAAGAAAAAAACCATCACTTTAATAATAATAAGTGTTTTATATCTCATAACACCCATTTTCGAAAAATATAACAAAATTTTAAATACTTCGTGGATATTTATCCAGAAATATTGGTATCAAATATGACATCACTCCTTGTAAATTTATTGTATTTTGAATTAACATATCTTATGATTAAAAATCATTACCTTTTCTCTTCCTTACATTTGGGTAAAAATTTTAAAGAAAATTTGGTAAATGTCATAAATAATAAATTTAGCTTAGAAGTTGTTACCAAGATTATATGTTCATAATGAAAAACCAAATTTCTATAATATTCATTTTAAAAAATAATAACAACTTTTACGCAGTTTAGATTATAATGTATTTGTGGCACCCATAAACGATTACTTATTAAACTTATAAAGATCCTCTTGTTGCATTTATTTCATATTTTAATCAAAACAAGCTTTTAGTTGTAGGAAAAACATATATCACACTTTTTTTATTTTATGATATGATATTTAAATTCTAATTACAAAATATCTTTGAAAATGTATTGAAGATATTTTATCATAATATTTACTAAAATTACTGCCAATATCTATTAATTTTGCATAAACTACACCCTAGAAATCTTTAATATAAGGGTTGAACGTTGATTTACAATCATCTGCCTAACATTTTTTTTTCTGATCAAATTTATTTATTTTTTGGATAATTTTTACTTAAAAATGAAAAAGGTATGTATTACTTTGGCTAATTTTCTACAATTGAGCAGAGTCTCAATACTAATATAGGGGTTATAAATTTTTAAACTAAACTTTTACATTTTACGACAACGCACCACGGAGCAAAAGCAAAAGCAAAAGCAAAGACTTTAAGTTATTTATTTGAATATACCTTTTATAATATCCACTTTTCGATCTTTTCATTATAAATATAATTATGTACATATGCCCCTGTCAGACCATCTGGACTATATATATTTTAATGCTAATATCTTTTAAATGCCAGAGGGTGACTGCATGCTCAATTTTGGAGTACAAAGAAGTTGTATACTATAAATATTTATGTTTTACTCTTCAATAATATACAAACTTTACAATAAAAATGTTTTTACAATCATTTTAACTTTTATCGCTGCATTGTTTATTTATTATTATGCATGCTTAATTAATTTATACCACAAATTACTTAATATTTCAAATTGAGAGACACTGGTCTCCCATATTTTGACTAATTTAGTCATTGCATTATTTCTTAAGATTTTTGAGATATTTTTAAAAATTCAAAAGACTTTTAATAGATCTATAAAAATGATGAAGAACATTTAATTATAGGACTTAATGTTCGTGCTATGTATTTTTTCAAACAATGTCATTTAATAGAATTTTAA
>NW_027289302.1:0-1132 GCF_016086655.4 Lepeophtheirus salmonis | reverse complement strand
GAGGCATTATCATTAACTTTTTAATGTTGAATTTAAGTAAGTGTCTTGTTGTATTTACGTTTAATTTACGTTGAGTTTCGTTGATACGTGGTTAATAATTCGTTATCTAGGAAAATATATTTAAACGTTGGATTTACGTTGCATTAATGTGAAATATACTTGTATTCTCGGGAGATATACGTTAATCTTTGTTACTTTTAGCCTCCCAATAAGATCCTTAAAAAAAAAATATTTGTCAATATTTTACGTTCGTGCCCCGGTGATTCCTAGAGACAGAAGTATACTTTATGTATATGGATTTCACCAAAAAATTCGTAGTTAAAACATTTTAAGATGGTTTCCATAAAGATTTTGTACTTAAACAAGCCTGCAAATTTGATCATAGTACAATAAATCCGAGCAAATTTGATAAGATGAAGGTTGGCCCGTCCTTGAATTCCTGGTTCCATGAAGGGAGTAGGACAATAAAATACATAGTTGAAGAGAATGTTCTTGACAGGAGTGTGTTAACGACTGCATAGTTTATTGACATATAAAGGAATTGGTATGACTTGGTCAGCTCAAGAAAAATTATCTTTGCTTTTAACAATAAAAATGAGGCTCAATATGAGAATGCAATTATTTTTCGAATAAGCTTTATTAAAACAATTAAGGAAATGAAAGTTATTTCAAAAGGAAATATGAATATTAGTTGGGGACCAACTCAAACAGGATCCATTTTAACAATATTGCAGATAGGTTACAAAAGAAGGAGTGATCTAATCTTTTTCCTCTCCCGCGTATTAAGTTGCTCGAACAGTGGATCGATAAGAAGTTTTGTGACGCATAAAACGCCATAAATATGTTCATCTTTTAAATCATAAATTTGACATTACAAAAAAATTACTCTAATAATGTTCTAGAGGGTTTAAACTATATTGGCATTGGAAAAATTCAAAAAAAAAGTCGCAATATACTGCTTCATTTAATAACTTAAAATGACCTCCGAATTGGCTTCGACGTTTTAAGCCAAAAAAATGGCCCTTCAAATTAATATAATTTTTTTTAAACGTAAGGAAGCTTGAACATTTTTCTATTCATTAGTGAAAAAAATATAAAATTGATCGGGCGCATAAGTTTTTATGAGATGAAA
>NW_027289301.1:0-1407 GCF_016086655.4 Lepeophtheirus salmonis | reverse complement strand
AAAATATTGGTCCATATTAAATAAAACCGATATATATTTCCTTTTTTTATTATCTCAAGAAAATAAGTTTGAACATTTAATCAGTCTTCAACAAATCAAATCTTGACAAATATTTTTGATAATGAAAAGTGTAGTACAACATTATTAATAACAAATTTTAAAGTTTCAGTCAAAATGTTTTTTTTTTTGTATAAAAGTTTAGGTAAATTTAGTTACTTATGTTAAAAAGTAATATTTTTTTTATCAATTACCAAAAAAAAAGAATTTTTATATATCTACACATAGGTGGATATATTAGTTAACTTTCTCTTCACTAGAGCAACTGCTTAGCGCAGTTGTCGCTGCTTCTTTTCTTCTTTTGTCCCTCCTGCTGCTACATTGCCTATAGTTAGTACTGTAATGCTCTCTAACCCATGCAACTACATACACACGCACTTATGCGCACGCTGAATTATGATTGGCTCTGTGCTGTAGTTGAAACAGTTGCAGCAACTTCTCTGTGTGGTGTAACAGAGAACGAAAAATGAAAGTCCTTGTATTTACAGAAAATGCCAATCAATTATGCTTAAGTTTACCTACTTATTTGTTAGATTAATATATATTTTAATTATTTTATAACTTATACTGTTGATTAGATTGTTATGGAGAAATATTAGTCATGAAAACAAAAACTACACATAATCCGTCATTAATATATTTTTTGCTTATTTCTCAAAAATGACTACATCCTTGCCAAAAAAGATTGTAGTATTAAGACACTCTATATGTTTTGTGTTTATTATGCACTTTTTTTGAAGACTCCCTTGATATTACTACATAGTTTTAGAATTAATGGAAAAAAATATAAAAGTAATAGTTCTTATATAAAATTTTGTTCAAAATCTCTTATGTAGTTAAGGTTAAATAAAATAAAATTCCCAACTACAGTAAACGTAGGGCAGTCAAAAAAAGGCATGTATAACACTATTATATATTCTACCACAGTCTTTGCACGGTCGAAAGAATTTTATTATGCCAGTCGATATCTGAAACTGGGATGTAAACTTTTTCCCATAATTAATACCTCTCAAACTACCCATAATTATTTTATCCCACGAAAAATGAAAGTCCAAAGCTTTAATATGCCTCCTGGAGGTTTGTTTCGCATTCAGCAATTTAGTAAGGCTAAAGTCAAATTTTAGACACTACAGGACTAGAGGAAGGTATAATTTCGACAATTTACGCAGGGGGAAGAGAAATCTTCCAGTATTGAAAAAAAGTTAGAATTTAAATCATTGAGTGTTAGAAAGTTATCCTGAATATCAATATTTTCCAACTTTTTTGCATCCCCCAAATTCTTAAAAAAGGTTTCTTGATAGAGTGTTGGCAATTAATGTCTACAGTACTATTAGAGTCAATCAAAGGTAT
>NW_027289300.1:0-741 GCF_016086655.4 Lepeophtheirus salmonis | reverse complement strand
ATTTCCTATTTATTTTTAGAAAATACAAATATAATATACACATAATATTTAAGACCTTTGAATCATTGATTCATAAAAAGAATCAGTTTCGAAAGAGACTTTCGTATAAATTCTTATAAAATGCTCAAAAATGAGGGTGCTTCATAAGGAAGCCTTATTTTAGAATATGTAAAGATAATACGTTTTGTAATTTAAGAATATGGTTATTTTATGGTGAACTGTCCAGACTATGATATTCAAGTTCCTTAAATCTCTGGTATATTTGTAGGACACAGCTTGTAATAGTGTTTTGTATCACAGTAGCTCTCATGTTGTTTTAGAATGAAATCTAATATGCCACTAAGTGAACTTTTCTTCGTTTTGACCAAAACGTTGCCAGATTCATCCTTCAATTTGTTAATATCCCATAGCATTTTTTCAATAAATGATTTCCAAAAGACTTCATTCCCAATACCCTATTGATATTGGAATCCTTTGTGCAGAGGATTTTTTGTTGATGAAATCAAATAGTCGATCAAATCTTCGAATGAAGTCGACAGTTTCTTCGCTGAGCTGCGTGATCTCTGTGTGGAGTTGGAGCTCATGGAAGGGGTGGAAGAACTGGAGGGGAAGAAGAAGCCCGAAGTAGCTGCCATAGATTGGGAGTACCTCATTGCCTGTAGGAGTGGCCCAAAGGCACATGATTTTGTCGGATTCAAGATATTAGGGCAATGTTCAAGGCAAAGATATATATTGGCTCAA
>NW_027289299.1:0-750 GCF_016086655.4 Lepeophtheirus salmonis | reverse complement strand
TCAATATCAATATTTTTCTCCAAAATTTCATCCTTAGTAATTCAGTTATTAATTTCTGTTGGTATTGAAGAATCCTTATTTCTTTTTCTGTTGGTGATATAGGAGAATCTGTTTTATTCAGTGTTTTCCTGCATCCAGTGCAAACTCTATCACCTGCCTTTAATAACGAAGGAAACTGCACTAAAAGGGGCTTTAAAACATCCCGAAGATCTGTTCCATAATACTTCTTTTTTTGTATTTTTATAGGATCTACAAAATACTTACGAAAATCCTTTTTATTTGCAGATATATCTGCGTTATATCAATTTTAGAATGAGTCTAACTTAATAGTTTTCTTCAAAATGCACGCATAAATTAAAGTACGATAATGTATTTCAATGCTTCAATTATTTAATGCGCAATAAAACTATGTGGGGATTTAAAGTACTTTGAGTACGTAATTTCTATGTTATGAATACTAACTTATTGACTTTATCATTATCATAGTGTTATTTTATTAAATATATAAATTTTTCAATCATATTATACTTAAATAAGAATCCTATTTTAATATACTATAAAAACAGCTCTATATATTCTAAATAATGCTCTTGTTGGAAGTGATCCCATTAAGATCCCACTCTGAACAAATATGTTTGAAAATCAGTCCCAACTTTGAGCGTCCTAGAACGGCCAGGTGAGTCACAGAAACCTTAATATTTCACATTCTTTTATTTAATACAGAAAAACCAGCTCACTAAAAATCATCAA
>NW_027289298.1:0-730 GCF_016086655.4 Lepeophtheirus salmonis | reverse complement strand
GAAAGTGAGGAATGCTCATTTCAGAATTCTTACTTACGCTGGAACCACATCCAGGAGCAGAAAAAGTAGTACCCATGATGGCGGTAAATTTACAGGAGTGTGATCGACAACTAAAAATCTTATAAATGTAAGATAATTGATATGTGAAACATCACATCTGAATGGCAGTACAAAACTGTGCACTTTTTAAGTCGTACTTCCATGTGTTTTTAGTCTTTTCTGGAAAAAGTGTGTATTCTATCAAGATATTTTTTTTTAATCCTTTTAAAGACAATAATAAAAAGATCAATGGATATTTTTTTATTTCAATTCCATATCGGAGCTAATATAAGTTTCCTAAGTTCAGCTTTCATTTTTTGACTAGTACATAAGCCAGAGAGCTCAAGTTAGTTTCATGTTGTGATTAATTGCTTATGCTTTCGTATATCGAGATTTGAATTAGTTTCTATTGCTCAACCTTCATTAATTATTCAATTAGAAAACTGTTCAGATATCAATGGACCACCCAGTAAATACAGTCCTATATTTCATAGACATATTAATGTCAATTATATAATTTTTATTTAAATTTATGGTATGAGGTAAAAAGCCCAAGAATTTTAATTGTAGTTTAAACAAACCATCGCCTAAGTCGGAGACTCCTTTTGAGCCACATCCTTAGCACCTTGTCGCAGATCTTCGCCTCGCTTAGCGCAATGTCACAGTTTGTCAGAGCATGAATATACTTTGG
>NW_027289297.1:0-2398 GCF_016086655.4 Lepeophtheirus salmonis | reverse complement strand
TACACAACTCAGTAAAGGGCAAAAACAACTGCTTAAATGGTCACAACAACGGGGGTAGTAGCTTTGGATGGTTTGCAACTAGTTTGTCTGAGACTACTTACTTCGCTTTAAGACTTGGGTATGATAATTAGGTTTTCCAATATTACATAGTCAATAAATATTACTTTTTTATCACTAAAGGCTTAGCTATGGTTGATGGGCTCCAAGAAATGGTGTTCAGAAAACTCATAAAAGGCAAAAACAACTGTTTAAATGGTCACAACAACGAGGGTAGTTACATTGGGTGTTGCATTATAATTAACAATTGTGTATATCCATCATGATAATAGTATGTTGTTATATAAGCATACCTAAATAACGGGGAAAAATCTTTTTGATGCTCTTAATAGGGAGTAATATCGCCGGACATTACTACATAATTAGCTTTTGCTCTAAATCTTTACGATGAATTTATTTATAAAAATTTTTATTAGTATATTTATTGTCTAATTTTATGATTTTGACATTTACTTTATTATTAATAATTAGTTAGATCTCATCGGTAGAGATATATCTATCCTGTGCACAATTGTATATAGCAACTTCCACATGAAGAAGAGGGGTGATTATCTTTTGATTAAACTCCACGTCTCGCTTGTGTATTGCAACCTAAAGTTATGACATATTTAACTGAATTCCGATGTCAGAACAAGAAAATATTATTTGGATCAATCTATTATTTCAATATTCTGTAATTATAATTTATTATTATTAATAGCTATATGATTTTAATTGTTTAATTTTGTATATTTAACTTAAATGTTTAATGGTTTATTTTTAGTATGTAGATTATATTTAATTAAAGCCTTCTTTTTTAAACTTTGAGCTTCAAATATATTTCAAATACTCTACTTTGTCGTTTCATTAGCTATTATTCTGAGAATAAGGTTCATAATGAATTACAATTTCATGGAGTGTGACGTTTTCAAATTTACTGTAACGGATAAAAAACGTCGAAGTCAATTATACGTAGTATATCTTCATTAAACATTTTGCTAATAAATATATTAGTTATACCCTCAAAATCATAATAAAGCAGACAGATGATAATCACATCAGTATTTTAAACAATGATACCATATGTCTTTTTTCCCCCCTCCTCCTCGCACGCATTTTTCTCTACAATATTATCAACTATAGTCATAGTTAAAGCATTAATGCTTTAGTCGTAGTGGGTGTGAGATTCAGGGTGACCAGATTCTTATTGTAAAGTTTTAGTGTATGTTTCTAAAAATAGCTAGGGTAGAACGGAATATCAAATGTATACACACTTTTAATAAAAATATGACATTAATACAGTAGACTTCGTCAATGTCTACTTTTCTTTTTCATAGATATACAAAGTAATAAGTTCTTGTATAATTATGCTCCGTTTCCAAAAGAACAGGAATACAATTTATTGTTGATTCTTCCTCGTTCATAATATATATATATATATATTGGCGGCCATTTTAATATAATATATATTATCATTATATTTATAACTCATTTTAAAAATGGTGAATAAATAATAAGACGGGGATAGTCTGGGAGTACATAAGATATTTAGCAGTTGGTATGATTGACTTATTTGGCTAACTACAATATGATTTCGGGCCTTGTTTCGGTTTATTTTAAGATGAAAAGTTGCGTGATAGAATCAATGTAACAACGTGTCTGGGACTCAAATATATGAAACACCGATATGTTAAAAAAAATGAATGTTTGTCAGTTTGAAAAATGTTTGGAATGAAAGTAGCTTAGCTGCCATGACGTTTCATTAAATTAGCTGTGAGAAACTATGAGATCAAGAACAAACAAGAGCCCCATATCTTAGCAATAATGTCAGGAATTACAGCAATATCGATCCTTAACTCTTCTCTGAGTCGAACTAGACTTAAATTTATAAATACACAACAAACATGTTGCAAACGTGGGATATTTCATTAATAGGACTACTTTTTTATTTCTTCGTTCAAAAATGGCATTTTTACATTAAACACATTTATATATAGAAAACCTTGCTTTACGTCTCTTAATTATCCTCATAAAGCCTACCATTTTTTGATAGACGGAAAGGTGTGTAAGATTTCGTAAATAAAAATAAAAAGAGTTTTGTTATTTTTAATTTTATCATTTGAATAGTTGCAAAAATTGTTGGCGTGACAGCATACAAAGTGCCTAGATGTACTAGCGAAAAGTTATTTTTTATTTATTTAAAGAATTTTTTAACCTATATGAATGATCATGTCATTTAGCAAAGCTAATATTTCTATAGGATAGCTATAAAACTATGAACATTGGTTTCCCTATATCAAAAGTGATGACAAATGTAAGTTATCCAAGAAACAATATTTTCATTTCAGGCTATATATATTCG
>NW_027289296.1:0-894 GCF_016086655.4 Lepeophtheirus salmonis | reverse complement strand
ATGTTATACACAGTTTAGCCTGAGTTTCATTATAGTTCATTATATTCATTTTACTCAATGAAGATCTTAGTTAACATCCTATATGATTTGAGGGTTTGAATAGAAAATGAATGAATCCTTCAAAGAAGAGGACCGTCAATATTTAAGATAGCAATAGTGCTCGTAAAATATTTGTTGCGTTAACATAAAAACAATTTTTTACACAAAATTAAGGAAATGGATAGAAATTGACGGCTAATGTAGGGAAAATCCTTACAGCTTGCTTCTGTGCTGACGGCTCACATTTACATAATTTATTTTGTTTGTTTGTTGTATATATCGTATGTACCTAACTTGTAAATACATATATATTTATATTTTATCGACTTTCATGGTATCATATACATAATAAATTTTATTGTCTACAACATCATTGTCTAATGCGGCATTCTTACCTTTATGCCTTTTCTATATGTATGTAAGTATATATCAATAGGAAATAAACCAATTGCTATGAGAGGTAGGGGACTCATACAGTATTAACTCTATTGCAGATATTGAAAAGAAGCATTATGAAATATATATACTATATAATTTTATGATCTATTCCTTATAATAATCCTGTTCATCATGTCTCAACAGAAGCGTCGTCTGGGGTTGGGCTGGAGGGGCTGTAGCCACCTCCTCCAAGTTAATAAAATTTTCCTTTATATTAGAAAATTTAAAACTTGAATTTTTTTATTTATAAAATAATAATATTGGAAATTTAATCTAACTTTTCAAATTTTCCTCCAGAAAATTTAATTTCCTGTGAATAGCTATGGATTTTTGTAAAAAAAAAAATTTTTTTTTTAAAGAGCTTTGGATCTTTGTTTCCAAAAAATATAATAATTGGAATTTAATCTTTTGAAAAAT
>NW_027289295.1:0-2013 GCF_016086655.4 Lepeophtheirus salmonis | reverse complement strand
ATGTAACAGGGATAATAGTCTTATAACGATATGGTTCGAATTTGTAAGTAAATAACACTGATTTGAACATTAAACATATGAAACTGTTCGAATTTCATCCGTAGCTTCTCTTTTATCTAATTTCACAACCTTTTTCTATCTTTTCTCGAAGTAAAAAAAATTATGATGAAATATTTGGAGTTACAAGAAAAAAATCATAGGATTATACTTGATTTTTTTGAAAATGCGAGGTTATGTGAAAAGGTCCTCAAAAAAATAGGAGATATTGCAGTAATAATGGACTGAAGGATAATAATAATGAAATCGATTTATTATAGTATAGAAATGAGTGATTACTGATTAGTAACTTTTTACTATATAAGCTCTGAATCCTAATACAAGTGATTAGTAACTTTTGGTCTAAAGTAAGGTCACTGGTCTTTTACTAATGGGGTTAAAGACAAATTTAAGAAGTAATAATTACTTTAAATCTGATTGTCTACAACTTTTAAAAGTAACTTCAGTAATTTAGAGTAATTTTGCATTATATAACCAGATGTCAGAAAATTTAGAATCGGCAATAATTTTGCCAAATTCAAAAGTGTATTTTTTGTTGTATGGTACGATTTAAAACAATTCGTATTTATGTTGTTTTTTTGTGTATCACAACTTTTACGTGGTGCTATTTCAATTAAATATTCTCGATGATTATTCATTTTTTACTATAATTTATTTGGATAGATATTATATAAAATAAGTATAGCCATTGAAGCCTTTCTATAATAAATAGAGGTATTTTCGTAAAGGTAAAAAATAGGGGGGTCCGAATAACTCCCGTTCCAATTTCCAGATCGGCACAAATTGCACTAATTCGAATTGCTCCTATGACGGGGGATTAGATGAATTCAATTTGAGCTCTCTAACTTATCTAGTGCCGGAACTATATCATTTACTTATTTTTGGAATTTCAAATTAAAAACACATATAAATGAGTGATTAGTCAGTTTCTATAACATAACAATGATTTTTGTTAATCATTGAAATTTTGGTTAATTTTCAAACTAGTATAACTTTTGTATTTGAATTTGTAGATTAATATATTTCGAGTCATAGATAGCATGAGTATAGACCTACATGTTGAGCAAGTTAATTTGTATTAGCTTAAAAATTACAAAAGTTATTTAGGTTCAATGTCGTTTCAAGATTTTGAATTTAGGGGTAGTAATCAGAAGAGGTAATTTAGCAAAATAAGTATTGTAGACCAGTTCCAATTACGGTAGAACACGTTTTAAAATTTGAAAAATGTTAGTATTTAGATGAGTTATATGGGATTTAATTTTTTCAAATTTAATTTTGGATTTTTTGAGTTGTGTTTGTGTTTTTGTGTTGGTCAAATCATCCAGATCTAATTATCTGATCCGAACAATTTTTACCTTTTTGAAATTAAAAAGAAAATCATAACGATTTAATTTAAAAAGTTTTAATTCAGGTGTTTTTTTTCGGTAAAAACTGTAGCTCTATTTATTTTCGGTGAATCGGCAGTCTTGAGTTGGGTTACTTATTTTTACCAATTTTTTAATTCGTCTCTTTCTCGTTTGTGACATTTCGCGTCATGTCCATACTTTGCCTCAAGAAGGGATAACATTTTAGTTTATGGCCGACAAAATTGTCCAAGCCTCAAGAACGTAACCTGTAAGATAACTTTGGGGCACCAGGATACTAATATCCTATAAATTTTACAAGAAAGTAGAACTATATAAAACTCTTTTAATAAAATTTAAAAAAATATTTTAAACGATCCTTTAGCCTCCTCCACCTCTACATATAACGAGACAAAGATATGACAGCAGTTTATTTCGTCAAGAAAAGGAAACATATTTTTAGTGTTAGACAAAACAGAAAAATAAAATTGTTTCGTTTTAGTTATGAAAAAAACATTTGTTGAAGAACCAATTTCGTCTAGAGTGGTCAGGCAAAATTAAATCCTTATAAATAAGATTTTTAAATATACAGATACAAATAAATTGGCACATC
>NW_027289294.1:0-1904 GCF_016086655.4 Lepeophtheirus salmonis | reverse complement strand
CAGATGGCCAATTTAACAAAATCAAACGATGAAATAAGTAATCTAACAGACTTGAACAATAAAATGCAAATTAAAAATTTAACAAAACTAAATCCCTGTATTCCTTGGCTCCAATATATCAACAGTTTGCTAAAAATCAATCAAGTATGATTTTCCTTTTAATTATTCATTATTTTTTTCGCATCATAAAACTCATAAAAAAAAATAAAATTTGTAGGTACAAAAAGAAGATGACATCATTGTTTACGAACCATCTTATATTAGTGGTCTCTATACATTGATGAAAAATTCTTCTTTAAAAGTCGTAAAAGATTATGTTAGATGGAGAGTTATTGAATCATCGATACCATATTTGAATAAAGCAGCACAAAATATTTCAAATGTATTTTATGAAAAGTTGTTTGGCACAAGTAGTCAAAAAGAAAGAGATATGACATGCATTGATTTAGTTTCAGAAGAATTAAATCATCCTGTTGGTGCCATGTATGTTAGAAATTTCTTCAAAGAATCTTCTAAGGAGAATATAAAAGATATGGTAGAGTCTGTAAGGCAAGTGTTCTATAAAATTCTGAATAATACCAATTGGTTAGGAGAAGAAACGAAACGAACAGCACTAGAAAAGCTTTTTCTATGTTGGAAAATATTGCATACCCATCGGAATATTTAAATGATACAAAATTGGAGGAACTATATCAAGAGCTGAATATTGAAAACCTCACCTATTTTAGAAATCTACAAAATGTACTTACTTTTAACTTAAATTACAGAATTTCCAAACTAAATAAGCCAGTAAGTTACATTCATTGCCTTTATTTGTCTATGGAGGGCTCATCATTGATGGTTTGTCTAATATCCAAAAACTGTGTGACTACTTAGTCTAAAAAATGTCAATGTACCAACAAGCAGGTACAACTAAATCTCAGTGAGTTATATTTAAAAAAAAAAAAGAAATGGAGACGCTAGACTTTTTGCAGTTACGAGATGAACAGTTGTTTTATTTTCTAAAGCTTTAAATTCTATAGTTTTGAGGAAGAAATATATAGGTATAAAGTGCATAAGCTCTTGGATAATAGAAATAATACAAATCATTAATTGGAGAGATTTAATTTAACTAAATTACTTTTTACAAATTAATTAGAATATTAATTTTATTAGGTTAATAAAACAGACTGGGTAACGAACGGGCAAGCAGCTATAATTAATGCTTTTTATTATTCGACAAATAACGCTATAATACTACCAGCAGCAATTTTACAGGGATTATTTTCTCTGCCAATCGTCCTAACTATCTAAATTTAGGAGCTATGGGGTGGATAATAGGCCATGAAATTACCCATGGTTTTGATAACTTTGGCCGGCAGTTTAACAAAGATGGTGAGTCTTTACTTAAAACTACTTATTGACGTATTAACTCAACAATTATAAATAACTAATCAAATCATTATTATTTCTCAGAATTGCTTCAAAAATCCAATAAAATGAACTATTGTTTCATCGATAAAATAAAAACAATCAAATGTCATAAAAAAATAGGAATATTATAACCTTCAAGGTCTATTTACTAGAAAAATTAAATACTATTTCTTCTGGGATAGGATTAATTTTTAAATTATTTCTGAGGGAAATTTATAGTAATGAAGCTAATCATGTATTATTTTTTATAATTATATATTATTCATAAGAAATTTCTTTGTTACAAATAAGGTGGCTTAGAGAACTGGTGGGACAATCAAACAGAGAAAAATTTCCTTAATCGGTCGCAGTGTTTTGTTGAGCAATATGGAAATTATACCATCAAAAGTGTTAATCAAACAATTAATGGTAAACTCACATTACCAGAAAATATAGCAGATAATGGAGGACTACGAGCAGCTTATCGAGCTTTTAGTAATTATATTATACCT
>NW_027289293.1:0-3363 GCF_016086655.4 Lepeophtheirus salmonis | reverse complement strand
ACCCCTAGATCCTTAAAAACCACCATCATTTCATGCAATACATCCAAGGAACCCTCTAATACTACGTTACATGCAACTAAGATTATTTGAATAGTCATATAAATTAATAATTATTTTTCTTTAATTTTGTAATGTAAAAAAAAATTTAGTTTTTCTTTTTGGAAAGGTTAGAGTATCTAACTGATTTATGTTGGAAACAATTCATCTAATCCTGTTTTGTAATTGATAAATAATTACAAATAATATAATTTTGTTTAAAAAAATTTTATAAATTTCTACATATAATAATACAAGAAATTTGTACGGAACAAATTACAAAATATGTGCAATTTTCTCCTGTGGCTAATACCATCATTATGAATGATTCTGATTCTTTTGTACTATTATGTACAAAATAATTACATGAACTCATAACAAAATGATTTACTTCTTTTAAATTTTAACTTTTTATTAATTAGGGCTTAATGAGAAAATATGTAAAGACATCAGTCATAATTATTATTATAATTAGTTGTAAATAACTTGAAATTGAAATTATTTAAAAAGTTAGTTCCTCTCCGTGACTCATGTGTGAATTTATTCCTGATTGGCTCATATACATATATTGCCCGTACTACTGAATAGACTATTATTTTCAATGGATGGACCCAAATTTTGTTATGTATTTCTTATAAAATTTGAACTTGTTAAAATGATAGAAAACATAATTTTATCCTGGTCCGTTACATGTAGGGGCACATAGTGTTGTACGTAGGTTAGTCAATAATTAAATCCTCATTTCCTTTTTTGGTTGATCATTTGAAATTATATATATATATATTCTTAATAATGTATGCATATAATTAAGTATCCCTGGAATCGGGATTATAGAGCCGATGCCGATACTTCAAATATTGCAAATTCCTACAAATTTGATTACCTACTCTGAGGCATCGTTACTTACTTAGGATATGTTAAGGAGTTTTAAATCTAAGTCCCTGTTGGACTCTCTATAGAATGGAGATCGACATCAGAGTTATCCTTACCAATGATCTACCGAAAAGGGATGAAACCCACCATTGCCATATAAGTTACCTTGTAGGCCACACCCAAAACATCAATTTATATCCAGGAAGTTAAGGTTGTTTTCGAGTACCACCGTTTCCTAAAATGAGATGAAACCTTTAACAGCCTCAAAGTTCAGGGCCCTTCGGCTGATAAATGTAATGAGTGACTGTGGGTTCCATATCCTTTTGAGTCACGTTGGTTGAGTTGTAAATGAGGGGTATGAGGGGCTCTAAGTGGTTGCTTAAATAGTGGCATTGGGTTTCATCCCATTTTGCCCATAGGCGGCAACCCAAATTAGTTCCAACATTTGGGGAGTAAATGATAGGTTATAAAGGGCTCTTAGTGGTTGTTTAAATAGTGGAGGTGGATTTCATTCCACTTTGGTGTCTGGCAGCACGCCAAAACAGCCACAACATTTAATGTGTAAGTGAGGAGTTATGGAGGGGCTTTAAGTATTTGCTTAGAGGTTATAAAGGGTTCTTAGTGGTTGTTTAAATAGTGGCGGTGGATTTAATTCCATTTTGGGGTCCGGCAGCACGCCAAGACAGCCACAACATTTAATGTGTAACTGAGGAGTTATAGAGGGGTTCTAAGTATTTGCTTAAACAATGGCATTGCGATTCATCCATTTTAGGGCCTGGCGGCACCCTGAATCACCCCAACATTTAGGTCGTAAATGAGGGGTTTTGAGGGACTCTTAGTGGTTTCTTAAATAGTGGTGTTGGGTTACATTCCATTTTGGGACCAGTCTGGAACCAAAAAACAGCCCAACATTGGTGGTTCATAAGGGGGTTGGGAGTGGCACTGTTTGGTAGCTTATAATGGAGTGGTGGAGTTATGTTTATGCCGGGAAATGTCTAAATACTGGGATATATTGCATAAACATTTGTAGCCCCTTTTTTATATTCTGCGGTCGAAATTCTGTTGGTCGACTTTTTGTCGGGTAGACGTTTTGTTCATTCAACGTTTTGTCCCTTGATGTTCTGTCTGCTAATGTTTTGACAGTCTTTTTTTGCCTACGCAAGTTCTTACTTGGATACGAAGTGGTATTTGGGCTTATTTACTTACTTTTATTGCTACTAAGTAATTCTTCCGTATATATGTGTTAGATACGGAGAGGAGCTCCGTTTTCGATCCCTTTATTGGTCAGATGGAGTTGCACTGATTTATTTATAAGTAAACGTTATAGTATTACATTAAAGTATACTCTATCTAACCTAGGAATCTTCTTTGAATTCGATATTAATTACGTATATTTACATATTTATCTATAAACGCACATTGAGTTCAATAGAATAATTTATCCCAAGGTGTTGTCCATTGAGCTCCGTCGTTCCTTTTTCGATGTTTTTTAATCTCTCACCATCACAATATTTCAAGTATGGAAGTCTTTTTAAATTGATATTTTAAGAAAAGTCCCTTTATTAAAAAGGCAGATAAAGAAATAGGATATCATAGATATATCATGAGGTTGAAAAGTCCAGCCCTTAACAAAGAAAACACGTTTTTTTCTTTCAAAATTGCCTTATTTTAAGTTACACATAATTTTTATTGATTTGCTTCATGGAGCAGAGTCCCCAAAACACTTTTCAAGCCATTGCTTAACTTGAACGGTATTTTTTCAGTGTAAAATAATAATACCAAACTGGTTTTTGATCCACTCTTTGGAAATAGCAAATGTAGTACTACACTTAGCACAATCACTCACATACTAAAGATCAAATGGTCATGAAATTTTGACAGCTGTCTTTTGAATATTGGTACACACTGAGAATGAGGTAAGTGAATTGGAAATATAGTGTCATCTATGTGTAAAGCATGGAACTTTTCAGCCATTGTGATATATAAAGACAGGCAGAAAAAGATAAAGAAAGCTGATAGAACTTAAAAATGTCAAAGTAAATTAATCTGTAGAGCGGAATACAGAATCTGGGATCGGTCTTCATCTTAAACTACTCTCGAACAAACTTAAAGGGATGGAATTCCCTACTCAACTGCCTTTGGTACTTTGTTTGGATTGGAGAGTTGAAGAACCCGCTTCGAGGAGTCTCTCTGAATATAAGTCAATAATTTCAACTTACAAATGCGCCGTTTTTGCTGTGAAAACATTCGTCAAATTACTCCAATATCGATCAACAATGTTAATCCAAGACAAACAAGGACTTACACTTACGAGGGAGGTCTGAAAAGTTCTTCATCTCGACAAGTATATGACAACGCCGCTCGTAAATGAAAGCTAGTCACATCCATCCAGCATCTATTGACTGTTATTTACCAAAGTTTTAGCCATTTTGGACGCGTAATTGTCATGCAACA
>NW_027289292.1:0-1918 GCF_016086655.4 Lepeophtheirus salmonis | reverse complement strand
TGGCTTCAAATATACAGGGTAACCCATAACTCTTAGGAGAAATTAAACAGGTAAGAAGATACACAAATAGGTATTTCTTGAAACATCTTTTTACACCAATTGCAATTAACGTGGAAATGCCTTCAAAATGAATGCTAGTTGTATCCATATGGCCACCATTTGCGGTTACTACAGCTCTCAGACGCTTTAAAATTGTTTTATACACTGTACGGACTGTCTCCTCGGTATAGTAGTCCCACGCAAACAATTTGGCGCCCTTCAAACCCTCAACGCTGCAGAAGAAGGAAGTCATACTAACCTCCCTCTCAGGATAGGTTATATGGAGAAGTCTATTATGTTGGTATCTGGGGAAGAAGGGGGCCACATATCCTGGGTCCGAATTTGCTCGAAAGTAGTTTGGCACAACTCTTGCACAAACTGAAGTATGTAGATACTCTGTCCTTCTTAAAGCAGTAAGACCCTTCCCAGTGATGTTCCTGGATCCAGAGAAGTACTTAAGGGATTGTTACATATCAAGATAAACACCTTGATTGACTTTCACAGCCTCAAAAAAGAAGATACAGGGCGTCCAGCAGGAGGTGATGACCACCCCGACCATTACTGAAGACGAATTTTGGTACTTGAACACATTGCTCCGACCCAGCACTCTGTCTTTTTTCGCTTTTATATATTTAACATCGTTGTCTAAATCAACCAGTGTGTTCTCATAGACATGTGTCAACCACTCCTGGGCCTTTCATCGACACTCCTAGTCTCCTTGTACCACATTACAACCAAATAAAGTGAAACTATGGCGTGCGTCAGGATCATGATGCCGTCGTTAGAGGGTCAAGAACATATTTCAGAAAAAAGTTTTATAAACAACAAACAAAGACGGAGATAGCATAAACCATATAGAAGAAACAGAATTAAAAAATATACACCTGTTTAGGAGAAATATTAAGTTGTAGGAGCTGTTCCAAGACTTATTGGTAACCCTGTACATAACTTGTTAATTAATGTATCCCATGTAACCTTGTAAAAATTGATAAATACTTATTTTGTACTCAAAATTCCTTAAAAATAATGAAAATTTCTAAGAAATTTGCATAACAAATGAAAATTTAACTTTTTAACTATGATAATAACAAATTTTATATTGATAAAACTCCAAACAAATACAATAGATATTAATTTTTTAATAAAAGTAATATTTCTAGCAATGTACAATAAAGTATTTTTAACATTTTCATTAATGTTACGAGTACAGAATTGATTTGATAATTTAAAAAAAAGTACTAATACTTAAATAGTGTAACTTTGAGTCTATTTGGACTGTGTATAGATGTAAAAAAAATCTGTCTATCTTTTCGTGTAACCTTTTAATTTAGTTCAGTAGTTGTGTTAATAAAAGAATACTCGCTAATGGAGGTTTAACAATATCAGCTGCTTTGCATGTTACTGCATACTTTTGACAGATTATTAAGTGAAATGTCTTTTGTTATACTCTGGGGTTTTCTGATTTTTTTTTTTTTTTTTTGAAGTATTGAAAAAATAAAAAAATGTAGAGAATTGACCTTTTGGGAATTAAATTATATCAAAAGTTTTGAAATATCATATATTCTTGTGAAATAATTATTTTTTCTGAATTTTTTTTTTTTTGAAGTATTGAAAAATAAAAACATGGAGAGAAATTGACCTTATGGGAGTTAAATTATATCAAAAGTTTTGAAATATCATATATTCTTGTGAAATAATTATTTTTTACAAAACAAATTTTTTAAAACAATCTGTCAATTGTACTTCCTCAATTATTTTTTGATTGGATCTATGACACCAAAAGACACTTAACATTTTTATCTGTCAAAAACAAAACAAAAATTCAAAATGGCTGATATTGCCAACATATATATATTTGGACATCTTTACCAACGTAATA
>NW_027289291.1:0-1601 GCF_016086655.4 Lepeophtheirus salmonis | reverse complement strand
TAAATATTTGTTTTCTAAGAAAAAGTCAAAACTGAAATTTTATATGACGTGGTTAATAAACTGGGTAAAAAAGCGATCCCAAAATAAAACGTAACTTTTTATATGATAAACATTTCAATGATTATAATAATTACACCATTTAAATTTTGTATAATTTTTTCAACTATTCTATCCATTTTGACCTCATATATATAAATTAAAATATTTGAAGGGATATGAGACTTGGATATAAAAAAAAAAAATTCTATAATAATTCTAACAACATGAGTTTGCGCTTTTAACACGATATAATTTAAAATTTATCATTTAAGGTCATTAAGTTTTTATTTTTGAAATAAATGTTACAAAATAATAATTGATATATGCGATTTTTTGGAATCAAATTTGTACCCATTAGTTTTAATTAGCTTGCACAGATTTTATAAAATAATAGCTAGAATATAATAATTTTATATCTAACTTTTTACCCCTTAATTCCAACATTTAAAAAATCAAAGGAAAAACAACGGAAATACTTTTAAGGAAAACAGTAAATTAAATTTGTGTAACCTCAATTAATAATCGGAATTTATACGAATATATTTCCTTAACAAGGAAACAAAGAATTGCATTTACTCAGATTTAATGTATTAGAGGTATATTGAAAAGTATTGGGGATAAAATGCATATTCAAAAGATGCATTTTTATTTTGCAATAATATGGAAAAAAGTAGTAAATAGCATTTATGGGCATTGTAAAGAAAAACACAAACCTACTAATATATTTTCGACCATGCAAAACCAACAATATTATGTAAAATAATATGGTTTAAAAAACAACCCTCGATATCGGGCTCCTTTTTGCAAATATTGCAAGAATTATGTAATAAAATGTTCGGAAAATTGACAATAAAATTTATCCACTATAGAATTTATAAATTTATACCAAAAAAAAGATGCGTCGTTTTATGGGAATTCTTCTTAAAAATTGAAAATTAATGTTTGATGAAAAAACAAAGAAAAAAATTAAAAAGTTATTCAAAAAAAATGACAGATATTTCAATTTAAAATCATTTTTGATGAGTAAAATTAATATACAAACGAATATCCAGACAAACTTCTGCAAACTTTATTTCATTTACGATTCCAAATGCTTTGCATTTGTATATGATAGCCAAAATGTATTCTTAGACATAATAAGATGGGCAATATACATATATACACGACGTGGGATCAACAAGCAATTGTTTTACTTCGTTTATTTACGAAAGAGAATAAATTATAAAATGGTCATTACGTATCAATGGGCTTCTGACAACGAAATACATAGGAAATGTTGGTTTATCGAGGTTACGCTGTGTTAGTAAAATAAAGTGCATAAGAGAAGTGGCGATGAGGATTCCAACAGTTCTTTAAATATCTAATTAGAAATGTATTGGGCCATTTTCGGACCTTAGCAGAAGGTTTAAATAATAACAATCTTAAAATAATAATTATCATATGGCAAAAATACTTTTTCGCCCATATTGTATATTCCAAAAGAACGTCCATAATTCCTCTCCCTAAATGCATAGATGATAAACTTAATTCTTCCACTTTTATTTAGTGATGTAAATCCTATT
>NW_027289290.1:0-854 GCF_016086655.4 Lepeophtheirus salmonis | reverse complement strand
GTTTTTGAAGTTGTGCACTGGGATGGAAGTCTTCAGTTTGCCATTGCAAAGCAGTTTCTCGCAGAACTTGTGGTTTGCGGTATGGTTATCTACTGAGAGTGCCACTAACGTGAATATCACTTCCCAGAGTTCACAGATGCAATCAGAGTAGTTGAAATGCAGGGAACACAGCTTTGTACTTTTGGATGGTGTCTAATCTGTCTTCTTCAGATCTGTTTCTCTTCGAATTGCTCTCAGCCAGGCGGTATCAAGTCTGGGGTTTCTCTCTTTGTTTGGCCACATATAGATGGTAACACCAGATTGTTGTGGCTTGTTGTCATATCCCATTCTACACCCTGGACCACAATAATTAGTGGGCAGGATTGGAATTACAAAACACAATAAAGATGGCGTCCACGTCCACAAAATTAGTTCCAAAGTAACTAATAGTTATTAGTTATTATCTTACCAAACACACTGCATGGTTTTTATTTCAATAGATCCATCTTGCACGCGTATTTGAATTAGTCATTGCGTGTGCCTGGTTCTGCTCACAGGAATCCTTGCCAAAACCCCAAGAATAGGCTTGCCTACCTGGGTTACCGTAAATCGCCTACTAATAGTATATATTCCATGCAAAGAGACTTTTAGCCGGACTGTGCCTGACGTTTTTACTTTATAACACACAAAAACTCATAAGGAACCAGGGTTCTCTTCTAAGTGATCCAATTTTACAAATTTAATAGGAGTTAATTGACTTTGGGACCCAAATCTGAGAGAAACTTGATTTTTTTAACCGTCAACCACCAAATAAGCATAGGGCATATCTTCAAGACCGTTAGCTACATGAAAAGTAATTGGCCAAAGTTGATTTG
>NW_027289289.1:0-1285 GCF_016086655.4 Lepeophtheirus salmonis | reverse complement strand
ATCATGACAATTTGTAGAATGTTTAGGATTCTTTACCTCTTCCAACCCCAAATGTACCTACCCTAAGCAATAATAAAGATATCATTAATCTTAAAAATATATATACTATTCTATCTAATAAAAAAAAAATTGTCCTCAAGTTAGCAGAGCGTAGTTTCGATCTACGGACCTCTGGGTTATGGGCCCAGCACGCTTCCACTGCGCCACTCTGCTTAGTCATTTACGCTTAGTAGAGGATTTTATTAAATCTGTCATATTATTTTTCTCAGAATAAAAAAACAGATTGTCAGAAGTGGGATTTGAACCCACGCCCACAGATGTGGACTGCGACCTGAACGCAGCGCCTTAGACCACTCGGCCATCCTGACTGTAAATAAACATATTGAATAATATAAAATATTTCCAATTTTTCATTTTTTAGTATTGCATGATAATAATAATAATTTGGGCCTAATTGATCTGTAATAAGGTAGCGTGGCCGAGCGGTCTAAGGCGCTGGTTTAAGGCACCAGTCTCCTCGGAGGCGTGGGTTCGAATCCCACCGCTGCCAATAGTGATATTTTAGTATAAAATCCATTCTTTCTTACATTTTGCTTCGATAAAAGTTATTTTTTAAATTATTTTTATCGGGCTTCTTTCATTCCTTTTCAAAGTCGGCCCATAAGAAAGACATTAATTGATTTTAAATGAAATTTGAATAAAATTTATAAGTACAAATATAAAACTTTAAAATTAATTCAAAAATTATCATTGAAAAATTAAAGAATAAAAACATATATAATGCTTGTTAAAGGGCTGTTCTACTATTTGAACTATCTACGCCTGTTAGAAGCTCTAGTATTTGAACGATTTAAACGTACTCATAGAGTGCTATAACATCGGAACTTTATACACAAACTAAGGGATAACTCCATTCACAAAGATACATACTTATATAGTATTATTCTATTACTTACTTGCTTCAATTAAAATAATATTTTTAATTTATTCTAAAAGAAGAGGAATTCATTTCATAAACATTACAAAAAGTGCATACGGCCCAGTAACCACAATGTAGTCATTAAACTCCATACCTCGAGACATTTTTGAAGTTGTTCTTCCAAATCAATGATTATTATTCATTTTTATATAACATAATTATATCTATATATATTCTTCTATATTTTGAAAAAAATATACTTTGACAAAAATTTTAAAAATTAAAGAATAAGGCTTTGTTACATAGGCTCGTGTACATAAGTAAACATAATATTTCAAACTAACATATGTAAATATTTTTAGAAAA
>NW_027289288.1:0-4140 GCF_016086655.4 Lepeophtheirus salmonis | reverse complement strand
TTCTGAAGCGAAGTCGGGGAAAAAATCTAAGAGCCATTACCTTTTCATAAAACAGTAGTAAAATTGGAGCCAAATAAAATGAAAACCTTTTATAAAATTCAAACGTAAGCCCAAATTGACCAGGTGTCTTGTTCATTTTAGCGTCCTTGATAGCTGACTTGATTTCGTCAATGGGATACATGAGTTTCGATTTGGTTGTTGTCCTCATAACCGATCACACGCTTGTTCTCCAATTCACATCTTAATTTCTCGCAAAAATCAGCATTTATTTTAGACCATATATACAGAGTAGAATTTTCACAGTCAATACATCTGTAGAGTTTCGAATAATATGATAAAATGTCATTACATACAAATACAGGATCATTAGATGTCATTCCAGATTCCGTCTTTAAGGACAAACCATTGTTTGAGTTTCTTTTAATCTGATGTTTTAAAAAATTCAACCTGGAGTTGGATAGATCATTCATATGCTCTATTTTAAGCTTGACACGATGAAGAAGATCAGCTTCGCGATACATTTGATCTATTTTATAATATTTTTCTTGAGGAGATATTTCATCCTCATTTATATTTTCTATTTGATTTAGACGTTTTCGTCTAATTTCACCTTTTTTGCTCCAGCTCTACGAAAAACATTTTTGATTAACTTAAGCATCTTCTTAACACAAGAAAAAACGTCATCACCTTTTGTTACTTCAGATTTGACAGTTTCAATTATTGAAATGATCCTCAGGATCGTCAATTAAGGTAAGGCTGAGTTTCCAAGATGATTATATGTTAGTATTTTTGAATCGGATTTTAGATATATAATCAGGCCTCGGTGTTTAGATATCCTAGTGTCTATTACTTTGTATAGCTCGGTGTATCTTTATCAAATCCCTTGAAAAGAACCAGATCGATCCTTGAAGATACAGGTCTCATTTGTTTTTCAACAGAAAAGAATGTATGAGAAAAATTTCCTGCTGCTTCCCCAGCGTCAATAAATTTGAAGAGGGATATAATAGATGAGAGAGCTTTTTGTAGCTTGACGCATGGAAATAGCTTAGTTATTGTTTATATAACGCGTTGATTTTAACTTCATGTTAAAATCTCCTACCAGAACAACCGCTCTGTGAGATAATATTGACACAAGCATGGTATGGAAAAACTTTGGATCCTCAATATTAGGCCCATACAGCCCAATTAAATCAACATTAGCTTCAAGTGCTTCACATCGCTCCTTCACAAGATTTTCCTGTGAGGATTTAAAGTTTGGGATTGATTAATTTTTTAATCAACAATGATCCACCTCTTGTAGGATTTATAAAGTTTTTATTAAAAGTTGTGTAAGACACATAGTAGTCCGGTAATGAGAAGTAGTTATCCAAGTCGCATCTTGTATCACATAGAATGATAACACATCAGGAAGTTCCGGAAATTTAGCAATCTAGAGACGATATTTTCTCTCCAAGGTTTGAAGGGAATTTAAAATTTATAGATAAAAATGAAATCATAGTTGTTAACACTGTTTATAGGATTGTTCTTCGCCATTTTTTGCTTGTGTCAGTTTGAATGCAGGTCTTTTGGGATTGGAAAAAGATCTTGATTTTACTATATTTTCAGTAGAAATGTCAGGCTGATTTTCTTTTCTTTTTGTTCCTCCGTGAGTGATTCTCAATACAACTGTTTGGTTTGTTTCAATTATATGTTCCTTATTCATCCTATCATCCAAGTCTTCCTTTAAATACTTTTTACATGTGAGTTTTTAGTCGTATCAGTCTCTTTAGCGACGAGTTGGGAATCAAGCTTTGATTCAGGTTGAGTATTATCTTCAATGTCCTGATCAGTCTTTACTGCACTCAAGTCAGAGATGTTGTTTACATTATTTTTCCAATTGTGATACAACTATCTATTATAATCAATAGGATATTCCTTCGGAACATCAGGTGTACCTACACTATTTGTTTCGATAAGTGAAGGAGGTCCAATAAGAGAAACTGCATCGATTGGTGACCCATCATTTGTTGAAACAACTGTAAGGGCAAAGGGATTATTGGAACTTTCCTCATCTTTAATTGCGTCCTTTTAATTATTTTTGGACCTAATGCAAAAGCACAGATCTGTATTCTAAAATTTGTAGTCGTTTTCCCTTATAATTCAAGCGAGAGTACACAAACTGGAACATTTTTGGTATTGTTGGCGAACACCGATAAACCTTAAGTTAACTAGACACTCGTCACGCGTATAACTTGAGGGATGTTCGAATGGTCTCCCCTGTCAATTCATATTTGAAATTTGATGTTCTCCAAACCGATTTGTAGTTTTTAAATTTCCTTTTAGCATAAGGATCTTCAGGCTTAGGCTCAGGATTAGAATCTACGACCTTATATAACTTTACTTTCATCTACCTTTTTGAGGGTGTTGACTGCGGAAATGATAAATCATTTTTCTTTTTCCAACTCAAAGTTCTCAATATCCCTTCTTTTCATACATTCATATTTCATTTCACCATTGGACCCTTCTATGTTAACAGTGTATGATTTCTTCAATATCCGAGAGTGCACATCTATAGGTTCATGTGGATATAAAGACTCATAACCAAAACCATATTGAGCTTGAGCCCCAGCAATTTCATTTTCATCTAAAGCCAAAAAGCAAAGAAGTATTATAAACCATAAGTTGTTTCATATTAACATTATTGAATATACAATTTGTATGTGATTCTGTTAAAGTAACAACAAACTTTTCCCATGTGAACATTGTGTTCAAATATATCCTGTCTTCTTTAATGTTTTTCTCCCTTCTGGAACTTTGGAATAAGACATTTTTTCTTTGGTTAGATTTTTAACAGGAGGACGATTAGTTGGTATGTCTTCCATAATGTTTTCAAAGATTTTCTCTAAAAGGAGATCGAATTAATTGATGGAGTATCCCTAATTAAGGTAATTCTTCATTCACCTGCGCAGAGAGACAATAATAAGAAGGAATATCTTCAGTGCATGTTATACAACCAGATATAATGCTGTTTCACTTAAGGAATGCAACACTGCATTACAGCCACATGGCGTGGTTTCACTGTGAATATATTCATAGGAAATAGCGGTTAAGATATTGTTGCTTCAGAATATGGAAAAACATTTTTTTTATGCTTTCCCAGTTACAATTTTTCGTGCTGAGTGAACAAGCTGTCTTTATAACGATACAACATCGTATTCAAAGGGTTCTGAAAAACGTTTTAAAGTTAGTTTAATAATTGTTATTTGAACTCATCCCAAAGATGGACACTATTAAAGATATTAAATGACGAGGACATGAAAAACTCCTTGTTATTTCAACAATTTCCCCCATCTTTTAAAGCAGCCTAGTTCTTCCTTAAGCATTCTGCCAAGAAAACCTCCAAAAATGTGCGTTATTTTATACCTAAAAATGTAGCTAATTATCAATAGAGTTTGATAAGGCGACCAAGCAATGTTCTAAATGCTTTGAATTTAGACATGGCATAACCAAATGCAAGCAATTGACTGAGGGACCAAAGGCATATTCGCAGTGGATCAAAAGTTGGCTCCACCGCAGAATATGAAAGAAACTATTTTAATTCATATGATTATAGAATATTATTCTTGTAGATTATATCAAGATGTTTTTGAAATAAATATGGGTAAGAGAAGATTAGTTCACTTAAACAAAATTGACGAATTAAAAACGCGAATAATATGGAGTAATACTTCGTTCTATGTATAATAATTAATAATTTTTCCACTGGAAAACAGACTGGCTTCAAATCTAATTGTGTACAGATAAATATGGGTAAAATATCCCTGGCAGGTTACAAACTGTCTAAGATGATAGATGAAAATGGAATAACAATGGAACTTCTTACGGAGCCACCTAACAACAATGGACGTTTGGTCCATAGGCATCCCTGTTATTACAATTTTTTACATCAATGGTAAAATAGTGTAATACTGTCTTTTCAAGCAGAACTGGAGGGTATTTTAAAGGCATTACGCGCTCTAAATAATATGGGACAGTTCGTTGAAATGTCTGTCAAAATTCTCCTAGACAGTTCCGATGCTATTACTTCTATAGCTAAAAATGAAGTTTTCTTCACGGGTTAACAAGTTATGAAATAAAGTTGTTGAAAAGGAATATGACAAT
>NW_027289287.1:0-1337 GCF_016086655.4 Lepeophtheirus salmonis | reverse complement strand
ACAAAATAGGCTGAGTGATAATGAATTAACATAACATTCCGATAATACAACTTTAATATATTCATACATATATATACTACTTTTTCTCTGATTATTACAATGCCTAATAATATCTTATCAGCGAAGAATAAGAATGATATCGTAACTTCTACTTACTCAATTACTAAACGTGATTAAAAATAAAATAATAATATATGAATATATTAAAGTTCAACCATAATCAGTTAACACAGTATTAAGTTGGAAGCGTGATATTTTACCTTAAAATACAATGTTTGATTTATCTGCGTACCAAAAATGGTCGTTGGAGAAGAGAAGGAAATTAACAAGAAGATTGGCAAGAGTTACGCTGATTTTGATTTTCAATTATACTCAAGTCTAACACGTAATTACTATCAAAACTCCACAACAAATCATCATGGTGCATTCAGGTTTTGGATATAATTTAATGTCGAAGAAAAATATATTCACAACAATTAATCAAATAATAATGACAACAGCTGACGAATAGAAAATTAATTTTTCAAATTAGCAATTTTAAAATAGCGTGCCAGCTAAAAAATACACTCGATTTACATCACTAAATATTTTACAATACACTTACAATAGTTTTATTGTCCATTCACATCTACTATGCATATAATTAGAAAAAGTTCATCATATGCATCAACATCCAGTTGAGACCAGAGATCTTGGAAGAATATTGAAATTTGCATGAATGTACAACATAAAATATACCGGTTGTCCACCAGTGTAGATTCACACGAAGGGACCTACAGCGTTCCATGAGGGAGAGATCTCATCGATATATTCTGGTAGTGCATTCATTATCTATTGTAACGAGGGATTCCAATTTTATGAAAATTTCAATAATATGTTGTAAATATTTTTTAGTCGTACGTAAATTTTTTATGTTCCCCTTATGTTTCCCTTTACTATGAGTTTTATGATAAATCCATGTTAAATTCGTATGCTTAAAAATCACAATCCCCAATCATTCCTTAAACTCAAATTTTATAACTCATGAGTCAAACCTCTAATAAATTATTTGAATTCAATAAAGTTTCCAGAAATTACAAATAAGGAGAAGTTATAGCTGCTATAATTGAGCTAAGGACTCATTGAAAGACGCAATTGGAAATTTCCTTGACTTATTTATTTCTTCATCGAGTTTCCTTATTGTGTGGTTCACTCATAGATAGAGTTATACATATGAAATATGAGCATGCGATATTTAGATATAAATAAATTGAAAATTAACGTAATTAACCAAACATGGTGAAAATAATTGGGAAGATATCAGCTTATCTTTACGTTTGTTTATATAATAAAAATGA
>NW_027289286.1:0-1537 GCF_016086655.4 Lepeophtheirus salmonis | reverse complement strand
TCTATGAAAAAGTATAATTTCGAAGCGAGATGGATTGCTTAAATCTCAAAGTGGGGGTTAGGACTTGTCGACCTGTTTTTTTTTTTTTTTTTTTTGGAGAACCTTCAACATTAGCTACCTCAAAAGAATCCGTATAAGGGGAGATTTTTGGACGATATTAATTAATTCAAAGTAGAAAGAAACCAAAGGAAGAAATTTCAAGGAAAATCTATTTAAAGGGGCTTTAGGCCTTTTTCAAGTGACAAAAAAGATTCCTTAGTACTGAAAAAGAATGTCTCAATGGTGGTTAAAAACCTTATTACAAGTTAGCAAGATCCTATGCTATGAAGAACCCCTGAATTATAACCCAAGACCAGATACAACGAATGAATACTATTCACTCCTCAATATTACCTTCGCTGGAGAACTCCGGCTTTGTAATGAACGAAAAGTTGGCCTTCCAAATTTTATAACTCACAGGAGGACTACTTCACTTGTCCTCAAGTACAAAGGAACTAGGCTTTTTGGACCACCATGTTCTTATTTTTTCAAAAATGAAAATCGAGTAAATATTTATTAGTACATGTTTAATTTCAATCACTCAACATTCATTAATCATTGAATTATTCGCCGTTCAGATTTCAATTTATTACCCAGTATAAACTTCAACCACAATAGTTTGGATTTTAGAAACTTTTTATTTTCAAAATCACGATATTACAGTATAATTTCGATTCAGTGTTACATATTTATATAAAATTAAAAGAAATACCAATAGTTAAAAAAACATTGCAGGATTCGAAAGATAAATTACAATATGTAACATTATTTTCCCCCTCTGGCTAAAAACCATATGCTGTGTTTTTATTTAAGCCATAGAACATAAAAATGCCCATTTAAATTTTCTATCGTTGTAGGCTATGCCTTTAAAATTTTGAGTTTTTAAATTACGTTCTTCATCGAAGTTATATTCTAAAATAGAGTAATTTAAACACAATATTACATATATCAATTTATAATACGTGTTCCCACTTCAAGAATCAAAGAATAATAATATGAGTTTGATAACAAAAATTTAATAAGTTTGTATCACTGATGAGTACTTTAGTCTTAAGGAGCTCTCACTAATAAAAAACAAAATTCCTTTTAAAATACAATTGTTTATATTTTATCCTAATCTTAACATTTACCATGGATTACTTAACATCTGAGTAAACACAAGTCACGCCGCCTCATTATTAGAACTTTTAAAATAAATAATTCTTTTATTAAATAACAATTGTAGAAGAGAAAAATAATTCATGTTAAAAAGTTATGAAAAATGAACGCCGAGATATGAACTTATCCGATCGTTCATTGAATCCCCTCATTTTTGATTGTAATCCATGCAATTCCTAACAATACTAACATAGTCTTGGAGCCTGACACGAAGATTTCATCCCTTAAGGTACAAAAGGTTTGAGCCCCACCCAAAATAAAGGTACATGGACAAAACTTGCACCAATGTAAAGTACTATGTCAGGACATCATGAAAAACCAAGACTGACCAAATAAATTC
>NW_027289285.1:0-5497 GCF_016086655.4 Lepeophtheirus salmonis | reverse complement strand
AGTCAAATTTTGGAAATTTTCCTCACAATTAAACATTTAAGCAGTTTTTTTTTTTTTTGTCTGTTTTTTTTTTTGATGACTTAAGAATTTTTCTTTGACGTCCTACATAACATTGAATGCAATTCATGACAATGACAATTCTGTAATTAAGAAGTTAGTATGATTTTAATATTTAGAGGGCATGGCAATTATATATTCTAATATCAAAGATTTATATCGTCAACTGTTCTCATCCCCTTATTGAATGCAACACCATTTTGGGACACACTTGATCCAGGACTGGATCACTTCCTTCAAATTTGAACATTTGGTAGGTCATTCAACCTTGATAAAAACGGAGTAAGATAATTGGTTAATCTTGTAACCATTCTTTGCTTTACAACATTGGTTGGGTAGTTCTGATTATGGGTAGGAAAGATTAGTAACGGAGTAAAAATTTACAATTTTTTTTACACAAATACTATAAATTTGAAAGATACTTTCAATACTTGAATCAAAGCTTGAACACTTTATAACAACTTTGAATACCTGGGAAAATAGTTTAGAACTGCATATAATCCTAAAAGTTGTTTGCTTCAAGGAATCCTTATATTTGAATTCATTTATGTCTTCTTATCACTAAAAAAATCTCACTGTATGTTAAGAGTGGAATGAAACTAAAGGAACGTTTATAATCAATTATTCATGATCACCATATGTATGTAGTTATATTCCATTTTATCACAATGACTTGTTCTATAATGCAAGGTGTGACGAAGTTACACAATCTTTTATTAGATTCAATTCCACACATTCTCCAAGGAGTATCTATCTAGTATCTTATAATTGATGAAGAAGGTTTATGATAATTGATAGACATCCTTCAATGACAGTCAATACAAATTAGTAATGACGATACACATTGATATACTAGATTTGGTGTGGGATTGTATTAAGGACGACAAGGCTAAAGAGTTAACACAGAATAAGCCGTCTATTTCATTTTCTAAATAGAGTTGTGTGAAATCAGAGAGTCTTCTTTATTCTTGGGTGTAGTGCACTATAGAAAAATGATCCTCACTAGAAAATGAGACATATCTTCAAATGCTTTACTACAACGTGGAAGATCCTCAATGGGTTGTTTGAATGACTTTTAATAAAGTGAAGACCTTGTCAAACTGTAAAATGTAGAATGTACATTGTTGAGACAGACTCCAGGAGCATCTTCCAGATTTTTTGATTTTTTTTTTGTGGGGGGGTCACAACGAATGACTTTTTTTAACACATCCTTAAATTGATTTGGGGGGAGGGTGAGTGGCTAAAATGTATTTTTTTTTTGGGAGCGGGGGAGGGGCTACAGCACCAATGAAGCATGAATTATTCATCTCAAACGAAAACTGATAAGACCCTATGTTTAGTGGATCTAAATTCCCGTTAAACGATATTTTTAGTCGAGAAAGTATCAAAATAACAATACCAATTTTAATACAGAAACTGATACAAATATAATGGTCTCGTGACAACAATAATAGAATCTAATGAAAATCCTATATAACAATTCAACTAAAAGTCGAATATTCTAATATAAATATTATTTAGGGGAGACTAGACATAGTTGCAACACGGGATAAAAAATAGAATTTTTTAGTATTATTTTTTTTTTAATTTCCCGTCAAATTCGATTTTTTAACAAGTTGCAACATTTGACGAGTCGTATTCAAATATAAATGGTTGGAAAATTGATGACTCTTATTTAATATTGGTATGCTGTATTAAATGTATGTATGCCTAAGTTATACAAGCTTTCGTTAGTTCAACTGGCCTTTGTCTTCCCTACTATAAGCTAGAATTATATTAAACGAGTATTTTTGCACAAATGGAGGAGAATTGTGCACATCGCATCTGTTCAAATTAATAAACGTTTGAAAATGCATTTCTCCTCTTGAAATAAATTAAGTATGGAACTATTAATTATTAATGGCTCACTAATTTATTACATTTTATCGACTCTTTCTATGAATCAAAACGATGACAATAGAGATCCAAGCGCACAGTACACAAGTAGAAAACGAAATCTTACATATTCTCTAAATGAGTAGGTTCATAACAGCATCTTGCTAATACAAGTATCAAGGACTCGTATCCGGAGCGTAAATGGAAAACTCATAACTACTTGCAAAAACTGTACCCTGCGGGTAATTACTCGTCGGTCGGGGGAAACTATGCGTACTTTTATGTATTGGTGGGTACCTGTTTTTACTCGGGTATTTATCATATATCTATTAATAGTGACGAGTAATTTAGAATATTTCCTCTTTTGAATGTGTACTTATATACATTTAAAACAACAAGTGATGACTACCCGGATGGGATTTTTGTAGAGTGTGAAGAGAAGACTTATATGTTTACTGAATTAAGACACTTGTTAATATCATCTGGTTGTTGTATAATTTATGGGAAAGAAAATAAATTACTGCTATAAAGGGGAGAATCTAAAGTGTGTTTTCCTTTACAAAATTTCGATCCGTAGTGATGACTAAGCAAATGAAATAGTTAATAGTTTTTGTGAGGTCATTACTTGCTTTGAAAATGCTTACTATTACGTCACATAGGTACAATAATAAATTATTTGCTTCCGGCGTTCTCACTCATCACTAGCCAATTCCACAAAAGAGGGCAGCCTCTGTGATCACACCCTTCAGGGCATCGACATTCGGATGAGAAGTTTTGTTCGTCTTATCCTCCAACACGCTCCAAACAGCGAAGTCCAGGATTTTCACGTTGGGTGAGAACGAACTCAAGAAGTGTGCCGATCAGAATGCACCATTATCTCCCTGCAGAAATGCTGCACCTCCTTTGACGTTAGTGCCGGCGCCGTCTTGGATAAATGCATAGCTGTCCCTAGAGAATGTGCTCTTCAACTATGGCAATACATGATATATAACGACCTTGTAATAGACGTCCATGTTGACTTTGTCGTTGGCCTTGAAGAATTATGGATGCATCTTGCTGCTGTTGGACGCCACGACGCTGAAGACCATGACCTGAGCTGAATCTGATACAAAAAGTGATCGTTTTTCATGTTCAGAACAGCGTTCACGGTGAAGAATCTCTTGTAGGAGATCGACTTGTATGCGGAAGAGATCACAAGCCCTCTGCCATTTTATTTGTTGCTGAAACATTTTTCATCACATAACATCAAATTGTAGCTTTTTATTAGGTCTTTTTGAATGGCACCAAGTACAAAATTGTGAAACCAATATAACTGAAGCTAGACGCCTTAAAGGAAAATTCTAATTTTTGAGTCCTCACCCTGAGTGAGTATTTAATTTTTTACAAATGTAATTAGAGTTGCATAGTACAATACATATTATTTAGTTGGGTCTAATATTAACATTGAAGACTTTATGAAAAAAAAGGGATTGTACAATGTACATGATCCTCCTTTTGGCTGAGGACCATATTGCATTTTAAGCAGGAAATATACTGCACATGATGGTATTATATATATTGTAGGTGTATACAAAAAGAAAATAAGTTTGATATTACTGAAGTAAAATATCTCATTTACATTGGATGTGTTGTCATTACTTAAAAGCTGCATACATAAATAAATTGTCATGTTAATCTTTTTAGTAAATCTCAAATCTCCTGAAAAAAAGGAAAAAAAAGGAGATCCACAGTGATGTCTACAAGATTTTTTTTAAAGTTTGGGGGGCTGGATTATTAAAAAAAAAATCAAAAATTATCAAAAATTAAATAATGTTAAAAAAAGTTTGAAAAATTAAATTTTTATGAAAAAATTTTAAAACTAGATCTAAATATTAAATTTTTCAAAAATCCACAGCTATTCAAAGTTAAATTTTTTGGAAAAAAATATCAAAATTTCACGGCTGTGGATGCTTTTAAAAATCTAAGAAAAGTAAAGAAAAAATGTCTTACGCCAAAGATCTCTCCAAAAGGGAGAAGAACATTTAAGAATCTATCTAAAGGATAAATTTGAGCGCAAAGTTCAAATGAGAAAACAATTATGATTTCATTTTTATTTTTAAATTTGAATTCCCTTCAAACCATGGAGAGGAAATATTCATTGATGTTATCATTCAATGTTAAACAAGATGCGACTTGGATAACCCACTCTCATTACCAGACTAATATGTGTCTTACACAGCTATTAATAAAAACCTCTGAAATCCTGAAAGAGGTGTATTATTGCTGATTAAAAAAATTACTAAATCCCAAACTCAAGTTTAAATGCTCACAAGGTAATCTTGTGAAAGCATGATGTGAAGAAATTGAACCTAATTGGGATGTAATTGGACTTTATGGGCCTAATATTGATAATCCAAAGCTTTTCAATACCAAGCTCGTGTCATTAGTATCTCACAGAGCAGCTGTTCTGGGATGAGATTTTAACATCAAGTTCAAATGAAGCCCTGATTCAAAAAAAAACTCAGCCTTTCCAACCCTCGAGCAACAAAAAGTTATCTCATCTAGTATCTCTTCCATTAAATTTATTGATGCTGGGGAAGCAGCAGGAAATTTTTCTCATACATTTTTTTTCTGTTGACAAACAAATAAGACCTGTATCTTCAAAGATAGATCTGGTTCTTTTCAAGGGATTTTATAAAGATGCACTCAAACAAAGTAATTGACACTTAGATGACAGACCGGCTAGGCCTGACTGTAATCTGAAATCCAATTCAAAGACACCAATATATAAATCATCTTGGAAACTCAACTTTACCTTAATTGGCGATCCTGAGATTAATAATAGGAACATTTCAATAATTGAAACTTCCAGATCTGAAGTAACAAATGGTGATGACATTTTTGCTGTGTAACGATGATGCTTAAGTTAATCAAAAAAAATTGTCGTAGAGTTGGAGCAAAAAAAGCCAAAATTAGACGAAAACGTCTTAATCTAATTGAAAATATCTATGAAGGTGAAATATCTTCTCAAGAAAATATTATAAATAGATCAAATGTATTACAAAGCGGATCTTCCTCATCGTGTTATGCTCGAAATAGAGCATATAGATAATATATTTAACTCCAGGTTGTATTGTTTAAAACAAGAGATTAAAATTAACTTATACAATGATTTGACCTTAAAGGCGGAATCTGGATTAATTTTTATCTTATTTTTCGAAACTATACAGATGGATTTACTGGGAAAATTCTAGTGTGAGCATAAACGTAAAATGTCCAATACTGATTTTTGCAATAAATTGAGATGTGAATTGGATAACGAGCGTGTGATCGGTTATAAAAACAACCACCAAATCGAAACTCATATATCTATTGAAAAAATCAAGTCAACTATCAAGGATGCTTAAATGAAGAAGGCACCTGGTCAATCTGGCATTACGATTGAATTTTATAAAAAGTTTGTATATAACTACTGTTTTATGAAAACATTATGGCTTTAGGATTCTTTCCAGACTTCGCTTCAGAGGATTCTAATTGTTTAAGTTCTCACGCTTAATGAGTATTTAACTTTTTACAAATGCAATTA
>NW_027289284.1:0-945 GCF_016086655.4 Lepeophtheirus salmonis | reverse complement strand
ACAATCTATGGAAATTCAAGGGAATACTTGAAGCAAATCCTCAGAAAACGTCTATAGGTGCCGTTGTATCTCATTATTAATTTTAAAACAAAAGTACATCAACAAACGATAGGAAATTGTAATGAGTAGAACTCATAAGTCATATGCAATCAATAGGAGTATGAATATTTAATTATCTCCCATTCCACTGTTCTTCACAAAGTAGGAACATCTAAGAATCTTCCCCAGGATAGCTTCTTCTTGGGATTCTGAAAGAGGTAAGTATCGATAAATCTCTACAATTTATATAATTTCTCATTTTCTGCTCTTCTATCAATAGACAACTCCCCTCAATTTACATTCTGGAACTCCATATCACAGTTGGTAGACTGTGCTGGGCTTAGCCCGTTGTTTTGCGAATGGAGTAGTGATCTTTTCAATACATCCCAGATCCCAGCTTTTGATTTTTTGTTTAGTTTTACTGGAGATTCTTGTGATGGGAAGAACTACGAACTTATTGAGTCCTGTTGGTATCTCCGACTTTACTATAAACTCCAATTCATCCTTTAGGGCTTTTCCTAGCAGTAAGTTGATGAACTCGTCTGATTTTCTCATCTTCTTTTACATAGATTTTCATTGGATCAAGTTTCTCTGACTCATTCAAAACATGAGAAAAAAATGGACTCGACATTCATAATTTACGGGTCCCTCAAAGAGTTTTGGTTACAGAATTACATATAATTGTTTCTAGAAAATATTTTGGAATAACGTTAAGTGACGCTAAATCATGCCACGAAAGTGATCTTGTAAATCTGGAGTGATGAATGCCGTAATTAATTTCATTTTCTTTCTTCCATATTTCAGGGATATTTTCACTTGCACCTGTATTCGGGAGTGCTCTCATATATTGTAAGACGGGGAGTGGAGTGCTTAATGGATGATGTACTATTAACAATGCTTGAGGCT
>NW_027289283.1:0-680 GCF_016086655.4 Lepeophtheirus salmonis | reverse complement strand
TCCTTCTCGCCTTCAAAACTTGGGAACGGCTTCATATTGATTATATGAAAGCCTAGAAACGTGTACACAGCCTCAAAATGGTCTGAGGTCGTCCTGATGTCGTGCAACTCAACCAAAGGCAACCTTGCCAGCTTTATCACTGGTTCACTAGATGGGGATTTCCGCTACAAATACATTCCTACAATGGTCCCCAATTCTCAAACTCACTTTTTGGGTGAAATTGTCACAATGGGGGTAAAGGTGTCCTTTATGTGATGTGAATTTACTCCTAATAGGAAATTTACCTTCTAAACAATTACTCTTTCTTCAATCCATCCTCATTTCATTTACCTTCCTTATGTTATAATTAGGGTTGTGGGAATCGTGTTTTGCGTAAGCGCGCCTGCAAATACATCTTCTACTTTCTGGTTACTCTGTTTTCTTTCGGCATATACAAACCTTTATTCATAAATCATACTTGATGGCCGATGGGTAATTTCGAACATACTTATAAGATATCTAAATTATGATTTTTTTAACACTACAACTTATTTGAAAATTTATTACATATACAAGCTTTCCTTTACCAAAATATAGCTGTACTTGGTAATATTTAATCAAAATTTTATTATCAAGAAAATATCTTAATGTTAGTTATAATACAAATAGTATTAAATATTAATTGTCATAATATAAAACTT
>NW_027289282.1:0-725 GCF_016086655.4 Lepeophtheirus salmonis | reverse complement strand
ATGTTATATAACTATTGCATTAAGTATAAAAAAGCTTTAATTATAACGACATTCACGAGTTTCTTCTTTTTACACTGAAAAAATATTTAAAAAATACCGATTCATGGGTGAAAAAGTCATGGGTGGGTGCAATTTTGTGAATATTTTTAAATAAGTTTTTTGTTTTCGTTTATTTTGAAGAAGTTAATAAAATTTATATGAAACTGGAATAAATATGAATATTATATGAATTAGAATAATGTGGGAATTGTATAGTGAGATTGCACCCTGTGTTAGCTATCTTTGATAGGGGTAGTTCGATTGAGTTTTAGCACACCTCCCCCTAATCATTCTTATAGTTTGTGTCCTCAATTAGCTTTAGTTTAGTTATTAATTTTTGAAAAAATGTTAAAAATAGTTAGTTTCCTTTCGTACTAATAAATAAATAAAGCTTCGTAGATAGAAACCTATATGACTTGCGTCGATTTTAACTCAAATCATGTACGTAAAGTAAGTCAAACATACTTAAAATAGAACCTTATTTAGTCCTCAATTACTTAATTCAACATTGAGGTCACTAACATACTTTTAATAGGGGATCTAAAGATATTTGGAGCCATTATCCCGTAGGTGCATATCTACGGGAACTAAAACAACATTGTATTTCGAATATTATTTAATAGGGTGTTTTGTATATTGCTCGTAGAGGTTACAATTTTGATACAAGTTGAAACATTGATACATAA
>NW_027289281.1:0-3129 GCF_016086655.4 Lepeophtheirus salmonis | reverse complement strand
TTTATATCCTTCAGATTCTATTAATTTTATTTGTATTGAATCCTGGAATCCATATAAAACACTTACACAAAACACAGACGCCAATTTTTTAATTGTACTGATGAAAAGGATATATTTGTATCTAAGATTGAAATTATTTATCACGAAAACAGTGAGTTTTAAAAAAATATTTAATTTTATTATAATATTTTGGGACAATAATTTACTGCTATATTTTCAAAATTTCTGCTTTCACAATCTCAATTCTTGTTATCTATTTGGACCATAAACACTTTTGGAGATTTTGAAATTCTCTTTTTGTAAACTTCTAAATTAAAATAAACTACTTTTTTTCACAAAAATTTGAAAAATTAAATTTTTTGGAAAAAAAACTTCAAAATCAAAAGCTATTCACAAAAAAATTACAAAAATTCATGGTTATTCTCAAAAATTAAAATTTAAAAAAAATATATTTAAACAATATTTGTGGCTCGTCAACATAATTGCACGTTATTATTATTTTTATCCAAATAAAGTGTAGCCTAAATTTTTATTCTGCTTGGACGCAATATCCTCAGTTTATATGGAAAAATTATTCCTATAAATCCTTTGAAGGTGTTGCAAATTCTACTGAAATTAGCCAAATTTGATCATAACAATAATAAAAAGCAAATTTTATTTAAATAACAATTTATGGGTCAAAATACATTTTGACAATCATATTAAGGCTCTAAATTACAGCAAAAATCCGTGGGTATCTTAACGCACACGAATAATTTGAATGTTTGAATGAATAGTCTATACTTAATTAAGATACTCTTTACTTCCTGTAGAAAGAAAACTAAAACCTGCATCCTCTAAGTAGTCATTAAAATATACTTATCATTGAGCAGGATGATGTTGTACATGGGAAATTTTATTTTATAAATTTTTTTACTATAATAATGTACATTAATCAGGAATCTGTCTACCATCAGCCCCAACAAACTGCCTAAGTAACCCCTTGCACACCTTGGCTACGTAGTCCTTTGTTGTTATCTTCCACTGTTGGTTAACGGAAGTTTTCAGGGCATCAATATTCGGATGGCAAACTTTCTTCTCCATTTCTCACCAAATGGAATAATTCAGTAGATTCATATCTGGGCTGTGAGGGGGCCAAAGGGTAATGTTGCTACCCATACACTCTTGTATAATATTATCCATCCTGCTGAAATTTGTGCGTGCCCTTGTTGAACTTCTTCCAGGTCTTGGTGATCTATGGAACAACACTTTCCTTCAAAAGATGTTGATACAAATTTCCAAATCCGAGCATCTGTGTATATTATTTGAAGGATTTTTAAATATTTTCAATGGAAATTTTACTGAATTTAATGAAACAAAATCAAATAAACGTCGTTACAGGTCATTTTGGCTTTTGTTTTGTCATTTTCTTGGGTAAATGTTTTCTATTTCAAATTAATTATAAAGAGGATCGTTTTTAAGAGAAGAAAAATTGGCTCAAGGGATAGCTTTTTTTAATTTTATGAAAAAGATTGGAAACAATAGATTGAAAATAGTTTTGGTGGAAAAATCAAAACAAAATATATTTATGGATGAAATAAAGAGAAAGAAAAATAGGTTGGGCTTTAATGACTCGCCTGGGGAGATGATAAGAGGCCTTAATAGGATGACAGACTATTCATTATTTTGGACTAAGGGCTGAATGGTTACCAATTTACTAACCTTGTTAAGTTTATTAGGTAAAACATAGGAATAGATAACATGTTTCTTCTGTAAACTATCACTGGATACATCCCAAACTTTATATTCAACTGTACGCATATGATTAATATGATGAATCAAGTGATTGAGTGTTTTTTTATTTATTTATTTACAATTTTAAGTTGCATCTTGTGCATTAAGATTTTTCTTATTTTTATACCGGCTCATATCCAGCGGAAATTAATAACATAACTGCAGGTGTACAAGTTCTGTTATATGAATTTAGATGCAGAAGAACCTCAGGATTTTACTGTAATATTTAAGAATATTGTATTTTATATGTTAAAAAAAAGACTATTGTTTTTATAAAATAAAAAAAGTTAAAATATAGTTGTATCAAGGTACAAAAACAATTATAATAACTTTTCTTCCTCTATCCTTGGAACAGTCAAATTTATAAATGTTATGGGCCCCAATAATATTCTTAGAAGTAGTTTATTAATGTATTTTAATTTTCAGTTATCCATAGGCACTTTATTTAGGATCATACAACAATAAGATGCCAGTGATTATTATACTGATACATAGAAGATATTTTTTTGAAAATTGTTAATTGATAATCATTATGTGAGACTTAAAATAAATCAAGAATACACAGTTCTATTACTGCTAAATTTATAAAAAAAAATATTTTAACTTATCAAAATGAAATGTATTTAAAGTTCCTACAAAACCACAGCTAGTAGACGACTTAAATGCATAATAATCAAGATGTAGATTCAAATTGACACAATTAACAATTACAAAGACATAATTTCTATATGTTATTAAGAAACAATCTTTCAATCAAAATTGAACAGCATTTTTCTCCTAAAAATATAGAAAAAAGTATTATATATGCTAAGGAGCTATTTCAGAGTTATAAGGACAAAGGAGTTGTTGGCTTTAAAGTGGAATTAAGGATCAGAAACGTAGTAATTCCTGTCTACCCCCTTGCTTCATATACAGTGCAACTTTTATATATATTTCCTTCACGGGAGCTTGTAGCTAATTTCAAAAATGTTGTTAGAGAAGCTAAACTCCTCTCGAACATTTTTAAAATTGTCATGGTTGGTTTTCATGTTATTTTTTTTTTTCGTACCAAATATGTTCACGATTTACAATCCAAGTTATTGGCACATTGTCCCTCTGCCTTTTTCTGAATAACGGTACATGAAGTGTGGCCTATTAGTCGTTTACAAACACAATTAATTTGGCGTAACGACAGAATATTAACAAAAGGAATAAAAATAAAATAAAAGAGGGAGAAAAATCGTTTTATGCCAGTCAAGTATTTTTCTTCATCTATAACATCAGCCATTTTGGAATTAAATAATTTAAACAAGAGTAAAAAATTCCTTCAACCCATACTTTTTTTAGAAATTGAATCCATATTTAGTGTATGTTTGA
>NW_027289280.1:0-770 GCF_016086655.4 Lepeophtheirus salmonis | reverse complement strand
CACCAGGAGACTTTGGTGATGAGTGCCTTAATAAACTAACTAATCGGGTTCTCTTTTTTTGAGAAAAAGGGCCATCTCCCTTTTTTGGTTCTGGACATTTAACAGCATTCTTTCTTCCTCTAGTTTCAATCATCCATCCAATTCCATTTTCTAATTCATCTCGAAGATTTTATTCAAGCTGATCCCTGATTTTGTCGACTATACTTGATATTTCCTGACTTAATACCTTAGCACTTTAATTTACATCATCCCATTTTTTTTGTAGCATTTACATCCTCAACGGTGTCTTCACTTACAATGGCACATTCACCATCATCATTTCTACTCTCATTTGAGGGCATAATCCCTACATTTAGATCCTCAACGGTGTCCTCCCTTGCAATGGTACATTCACTATCTTCATTTCTACTCTTGTTTGAGGTTATTATCCCTGCACCATTTGAGAGGCGACTGTTTTTATATGCTTCTTCCGTCTCTTGTGATACTTCTTGATGAACATTTAAGGCAGTAGAACCTTTAGTACTCACTTCATATACATTGGAAAGCTTTTCGTTCACAACGCTTCTAAGATATTTTTCCCCTCAATGATTATCTTCTAAACTCACCAACACTCTTATCGGTGGTAATTTCACAATCTTCTGCCCGAGGTTGCATATTAATTGACGACATACGTTCTTCAATTTTTTTCATGAAAATACTCTCATATGCAAAATACGGAACTCTTTCTTGCATTACAAGACAGCTTAGTATGTCCAACGCTGAAGCATTGA
>NW_027289279.1:0-1802 GCF_016086655.4 Lepeophtheirus salmonis | reverse complement strand
ACTATGATGTTATTTTAACGAATTCGTCTAAAATACAACATTATTTGTCATTAATTTTTGTCGCAATTTTGAAATTACCAATATTCGTTATGGGCAATTTTTTTTTCAAAAAATATTAGTTATTCGTCAAATTTTGTTCTCCAGTCAAAAAACTTTGCACTGCAGTAATATTATTTAAAAAAAATAATATTAAGAGAATTTATAATGTGTTAAGGCAATATGGGCAATTTTCTCCAGGGCAATCTTTTACGGACAATTTTCTCTATAGCAGTTTTCCGCGTACGGGGCAAACGGCATACTGTCGAAAACTGTTTGTAGTATATACTCACACCTTTACAATGCCTTATCGTACGATACTACGTGACCAATAATGAACAAGATATACTTTGTTTAAAAAAAGGGCGAGAATTAAGAAATTATATTTTCCCCAACTTATTTACTCCTTATAGGACATTTATCTTCTGAACAATTATCCCTTATACCATCTTTTCCCATTTCATTTACCCTCATTATAAGGGTAGTAGACTAATTATTGAGACTGATAAGTATTTAGGATGACCAACCGACCTCTTTTCTCCGGACATATACTCTTTTTACATCTTGTTAGGAGAGTCTGGAGAATTTCTTATAAATTAATTAAATGTATAGTTCGTTTATGGGTTAAGTCGATATAAAAATCACCCTCCAAAACCGACATTGATAGGACAACATGCCCTTTTTTCGAATGGGAAAACATCAATGTATCGACAATATAGCAGTGCTGTAATCATAGTTGTGTTATTGAAGGGGGCCAACTGAGTAACAATGGATGTCAGATCATTAAGAGACCTCAAAATACATGCTAATGCCTAAAATAACGTCGCCTTCTGTCTGGATTTCTGAAAATGGAGGCCCAGGAATTTGGAAAATACTTACCGGATGAGAAACAGATGGTTTGTCGGATTTGGTGACCCTTCAATGAAGTTGTATAAAATTTGTACTGTCCCCATTGTATTTCTCAACAGGGTTATATCTGAGAGAAGATCCTTGACTACAAGATTGAGGACATTGGCGTAGCAGTGGATGTAGACACACAGTGGGGCTGCTTCCTTCCACCTGGCGGCAAGACCCTTTTGATGCCGGATATGTTGGAGGCACCGTCCGTGGCCAGGGAGACAGTGCGGGCGGGGTTAAGGCCGAGATCCTTGACAGCCTCGTGAAGCTTCTCAAACAAATATTTTCCGTCAGTCTGGGTAACTTTTAAAAACTTGAGGAAGCTCTCTTTCTTGATGCCTTCAATCGTCAGATATCCCAGTGAGAGACTGAACTGCTCCGTGTTTGACATATCTGATGTCTCAGCAACAATCACAGAGAACCAGTAGTCATCATCGCCGGCACAAGTCTTGATATCTTCAATTATATTTTCCGTCGCCTTGGATGCTATAATCTCTATCAGCTCATTTTGGATGTCAGGTGAAGTCCAATTGGCAAAACCTGCCCCAGCTGAACCAAATTTTTTGACTTCGGCCTCCAGTTTATCTTTGAGAATATGATTGTCGTGTGAACGCAGGGACAAAAGCTCCAAGAAGTTTCCTCGATTGTTTTCATTAGATTCTGTCAACTTTTCTCTTGTTTCGGAATCGTCCCTAAAAGCCAATCCTTGCTTTGCGAGGAACCCAACATTTTGGAAAAGATACCTCAAATAAGCTCGCCACTTCACGACTTCCTCAGCATGTTGTGACTGAACATGGCCGAGATCCGAGGTATTCTTTCTCTTTGATGTGAGGAAATTGATCCACTTTTCCATCGACAGTTTGTGTTTT
>NW_027289278.1:0-648 GCF_016086655.4 Lepeophtheirus salmonis | reverse complement strand
TTTGGAAACTATTTATTGAAGAAATGCTATCGCATATTAACACAACGGAAGTGGGAAGTATCTTTGATACTTATTGTTACATGATGGATGATGGACTTTGGGATATTTTCAAGATCCGTTAATGATCCCGAATCCTCCATTGTGACCTAAATAATTCGGCTCACTTTAGAGAAAACCTTTTTGCTCACCTATTTCTTCACTCCTTTTTAAATCACTTAATTCCTTTTTTTAATAACTAATGTCAGCACTCCGTCTTCCTTTATCGAGGAACATATTATCAACTCTGTTTCTAGTCTTTTTTCGCAAATGAATATTTCAATATTTTTACAAACTTGAATCTTCGGATTCATTCGAGTTCATTTCAAGTATATCTATATATTAAATGCAAATGTATGTATGTGTTTGTGTAGGTGGGGATATTTGTGTGTTTCTTCGGGAATCACTCCCAAACAAATGAATGGATTTCGCAGAAACAGTTTCTATAACAACCTTTCTGGTCTTCAAGTCCATGACAGCATTTAAATAGTAATTTTCTAAAAAACAAAAATTAATTTTTGACTACCAAATGATTATTTCAAATAAAAAAAAAATAAAGACCGTAAAATTTTAATAATTATTAAAGTTGATAATCCTGTATAGGAAAACGCG
>NW_027289277.1:0-2910 GCF_016086655.4 Lepeophtheirus salmonis | reverse complement strand
GACATATTGAGCAAACATGTTCACAAAGATTGTGTCTCAAAGTTTTATTAAAAAAAAAATTCCAAATTATATATCAAAAAATTAAATTATTTCATTTATCTAAAATCCTGTAATTCAGTCCGACCCCTGTATATAACAAAAAATATTTAACAATATTATCCTTTGTGTTCCAGATTGTTTTTATATTAACATATATTATTTTTCTTTCTTTTAGGAATGAGGAATTAGGGGACTCGACATTTGATGTTCTACTTAAACACGTCTTGGTCTCATGGCACTAATGAGCTGTCCCACTTTCTCTATCCTCCCATTTCTCCTAATTACATATATAATTATGATATTATTTTATACGAAAGTAAGTTTGACAAAGATACAGTTCTAATTATTATGTTAGACTGTACCGGTTTTGGATTAATATTTCTTTTCTCTTGCTCAAATACCTTTTCTGTTGAGTTTAATCTAAAAACATACTTTAACCAATTTTGAGACATTTCCGGGCATTTTTAACATGGTGCAAGTCCTTTTAATTTGAAAAAAAAGAAGTGATAATGTATGTGCTAAATATGATCGAATATGTCAAAAGTTTTACTTCAAATATTTCAGGTTATTTTTTCGTAATCAGGTAGAACTTTTTTCCACTTCAATTTTTTTTCTGTCTTACTGTACTTTATTAATAGATATTTTTTTAAATCAGTGAAATGAAAATTCAATACAATCACAGATTTTATACACAAAATCCAAAACATTAACTGGTAAGAGAGTTTTTAAATTAATAAAGCCAGCACGCTATTGTTATTATCAAATTAATCCTACATGATAAATTGCCCAGGAGAAAATTGCAAGTGGAAAATTATCATTGAGAAAACTGCCTTCTCAATTTTCTCCAGGGCAATTTTGCACTGGCAATTTTAATATCCTTTGATGGGAGACAATGTAGATTAAACGAAAAAGATTTGCTGTTAATTTAACTCTGTAGTTTTCATATAATATCTCTGACACGCGACTCATTATCCCTTCAGGATGCTTAGATTTTGTGAACAAAAATTCTAGGGTCTCCTTTTCAATTTTACTGAAAAAACCGGTTTTTCCATCAACTTTTGGGAAGAGTAGATTATTTGTTAGGGTTCTGGTAATGCACCAATGAATTGAAAAGTCCATTCGTTTACAATTTATGACATGCAATAAATATTACTTTAGTTTCTATGGCTAAAAAGCAATTGCCTTTTAGCCCATAGATTACCGATTTTTATTGATATCATATATTGTGATTTCGTAGATTTAAGGACCTGTAATCTCTCTGTGTTTCCAAGCCCCCTTATGTATTAGAAAAAAAACTACCGTGCGGTCCAATCTACCGTTCACGTACTTTTATGTTTTCAAGAACTTCCACCACATCGATGAATCGTCATACAAAGGACTTCTCCGTGACTGCTAGGCACATTAAGGTGACCTTGAAGGGCGATTTGGGATTGTCATCTTTCACGAGTACCCCACGCCACCTTCTAAATGAGGTCATGAACGCCAGGAGCCTGGAGAGGTAAAGAGGCTATAGAAGTGCCCTTTCCTTGCCAGATTTGAACCCACTGGACTTTGCATTCTGGAGACGGGAACCGACGAAACTCCACACCTAAAGGCGGACTACTGAAAGCCACCATAGTGGCTACGTGGAATTACTTGTCTGATGAGTTTTCATTAACTCCTGCGAGCCCTTCTAGCAACGTGTAAAGGCTCTGATTAATGCTGAAGGTGGCGATATTGAGTGACTAAGTTTGCAATGGCCTTGTTTACAAATTTTATTTGTATATATAAATAAAAAAATATTGAAGTATTTCTAAAGCAGCCTTGCTGCCCAAACCTGGCTTGTACTTCGTTAAAAACGGTCTGAGAGGTTTAAACTTTGCCAAAGTCTGTTTTTCATAATTCCCATCATAAAAGAGTTTTGTGCGGGAAAAAAATAATAGCTTGAAAACAGGACAGTCTAATGTACACTATATTCAATAGAACCCTTGGAAGATTTTCACTTTTCCACAAATTTTAATATTGTTTATTTATTTTATATAACTGTATTATGTTATTTACTCAGTTTTTAATGTAATAACTATTTCTTTCTTTCCTTAGGATGTCATATTGCTTGACAATGATGACTTACATACCTAGAATTCCGAGCTACTACTGCCTATTGGAGAAGGAGTGTGTGTGTCTAATTAGAAAACCGTTGTGATTGATTCCAAGGGCGTGTTTCTTTCTCTCTCTCTTACTAATAGAATGGATTTCATCATTAAAGAAATTGGATCAAAAAAGGAATTCAAACAAACTGTCTCCTCACGCTATGTTTATTTCTATATTACAATGTTAATTCTTATTGTTAAATATTTTTTTGCTTATGCATTTAATCTTCTATTGTTGAGTTTATAATAAAATAGTTGAACCCATAAATTTGGTGTTTTTATTAAATTGATATATTTTTTCCAAATGAATTCTTTGATTGATTGTCTTCAATTCGAGATATTTGAAAAAAATCTTTTCTGAAATCCATGTCATGAATACAGAAGGCAGTTGTTCCTTTCTCATATGAATCAATTTTCCTTGTACCTAGAGTATTAACAACCAAAGTGCTCTATAAAAGTTTGGTACGATATGCTTTTGCCTGTAAAATATTTTGCCTCAATGATATTTTGCCATAATCTGTATATATATATAACCGAATTTGTGTCCTTTATGCGTGACTACACCGTTGGGCCCAAGGAGGCAGATACTTTGCATGAGTGGCGCTTTTTAGTATGGTCAGAGTAGGACAGGGGTGCTGATATTTGGTGGGGGCGCCTTATTCTACAGTATGTCAAAAATTGATGGTGGTTTAAAAAAATCAAATCATGAAATAACCTAAACAAGTGATTTATTTGCCGAAAA
>NW_027289276.1:0-839 GCF_016086655.4 Lepeophtheirus salmonis | reverse complement strand
TTGTTTCTTCTTGAAGTATATGATTTTTGTTTGTGTTAGGACAGTGGATTTCAAAGATTCTAAATAGTTTTTTTTTTGTAAGTATTTACACTTACAAAGAAGATATTGAGTACTTCCAAAACGCTATAGCGTTCTGTATAAAAAAAGGTTAAAAGATTTTACTCGGATATGCATAATGGTTTTGTTAATCCGGCCTAAATCGGTACGAAAATATTAATTTTGGATTGTTGTTTGTAAACCATTCATATAATACATGCATAAAAATACACCATTAGATTACTATTGCGTTACAGGGAAAAAAAATAATATATACAACTTTTGTTTATTGTCTTGTAAAAAAATATGATTGATCTTGACCATATTTTTTACCTAATGCCTCTCAGATATCATATCCTTTCATTTTGATAAAACTTTTATTTTATTCCTTTTCCGTAAGCTTTTATTTTCTTTATCCGAAAAATAATCAATTCAATATCTTAACTTTAAAAAAAAAGAAGATTAAATATGGGCTTGGGAGTTATGAGAAGTTTAATTAGTTTATATAAATATCATAACATAAAACAATTTCATAATTAGTGATTTTTAGAGGTGGAATGCTTATAAAGTTAAGCAAATCTTGTGATTTTAAACCAACTCAAGTCTCATATTTATTACCATAAATGATTATTGTAAAAAAATATTCATTAGTCTAAACTATTAGTTGCATAAAAAACAAATAAGTAATAAAATATTAAATATACCAGTAGTTTAAAATTTCCCCAAAACTTCTCTGAAGTGAAGTACACTAATCTTAACAAAAAAAAGGAGACGATATGCGAATGAAAGCAATTTAGTGAGCC
>NW_027289275.1:0-917 GCF_016086655.4 Lepeophtheirus salmonis | reverse complement strand
GACGTTCTACCCTCATTTGGAAACTAAATAGGTAAATTGATTTGATTCTTCCAGGACTCTCTTGATGGTTTCATCATAGACAATGATAGAGGATGAATTTGGAACCAGAGGTGTACTTGAACTTTATTTTGTTTCCAAGTCAAGTTCAAGTCAAAGTTCAAGTCAAGTCCAAGTATTCATGGTACTCTGTTTCGATCAAAGTTAATGAAAAAATGACTCGAACGTATGATTTGGAGTACAACATCTTTGAGTTGATCCCTCAAAATTGCATACTTAGTTTTAAAATGAGTGCAGGACGTCATGTTAAATTGATAATAATCAAAGTGTCAATATGAAGTCACAATCTATCAAAATGTATTTTTGAAAAGCATGATTTTCAAAACAATACCTTAGTTTTATTAATTGATATTTACAATATAGAAGTAATTTATTTTTGTGTTTTGCCAAGAGATACTTCTAACTAAACATAACCTCTATACACGCTACTAGTAACATCTCTCAGACCTATCAAATGACCCTAGCAGTCACAACTAACAATTTCAATATAAAACATTGCCGGAGACAGGATCAACAATTGGCAAAATACCTTCTTACTTTTGTACAGTGAACATAGGTCAATGTGTTGTCTTATGAATTTAATTCTTTTAAGAGGTTATCGAGCTTTTTGACATTTTTATTCAATGCAAGAGTGTTTTAAGAGTGTTCCAGCATATTCTTCAGTACAAGGATCTTTCTTCAGTCGTAGTGTAGTCGACTTTTCACGCATTGACAACTGGATACCCATTAAAGACAAGTTCTTTTTTTTCCCCTACACCTTAAAAGAGTATTTCATCATAAGCAGAACTTTCCCTCGTAGAATGGAATGAGGTAATAAACATCTTGACACGGACTATGTTCGCCATTTATCTATTCCAGGA
>NW_027289274.1:0-503 GCF_016086655.4 Lepeophtheirus salmonis | reverse complement strand
ACAACAGAACTTTACTGCTTCTAACCGAATTCCCTTGCTTCCAGCACTTATTGTTACATACTAGGGAACTTAGTTAAAAGCAGTTGATTACTATTTCAATAACTTTATTTAATCAGGGAATATTTAAACTGCCCTACTGGAAAAACACCATCGGTCGTTAAAGCTAAGGATATTATAAATGATGAGTATATTTATGAAGAGTTATCAATTATTATGATATACGTGAATATGAGATACTATTTTGATTCTGTTTGAGCGCTTTAGTTCATTAATGCTCCGTGTGACATGACCTTTGTATGGCTTAACTTTTGATTAAAACCTATATAAAGTGTGGCCCACAAAACTTTTTTGTTTAGGTATTGCTATAAAAAAAACTGGATAAATATTTTTCAATAATTTTTTTTTATTTGAAAGCTTCAAAATTTTGTTAATGATGAAACACCACTTCATTCATCCGGCCGCTGTGGGTCGCCTTACAGTAGCCAATTCTGTCGATCAACTTT
>NW_027289273.1:0-4625 GCF_016086655.4 Lepeophtheirus salmonis | reverse complement strand
AGAGGCACCTTTTGACACCAGGAATCTTTAAATCCATCTTTTCCCTTGCAAGACTCTTTTGAATTAGTCTTTTAGTTCTTATAAACTATTTTTGCCACTCTTGGCCCCTCTACAGCCCTAATACTAACCCCCTCGATTACACCTTTTAGTTCCATGTCATCCAACACTAGTACGCCATGAAAGAGGACTACTTCCACAGCGGAGGCCAGGCCTTTCGTTGCCTGGAAGCCATCATTGCCGCTAAGGTTATCTACATTAATCATTAAGATAGCTCAAACACACATTTATTTATAGTACTTACTTTGATGAAATCTATCGTTAAGAAATAAATTATATCTGTTGAATTTTAAAATTCAAAGTGTTCAGATTTTAATGTACGACTCGGTAAATAAATATAATAAAACGAATTTATACTAGTGATTATATTACGGTTGTAATAATTTAAAATAAAAAAAACATGTAAATCAACTTTGCAAAAATTTAAAGCAGTTGTAAAATCACGCACATTCAGAATAAGATATCGATATGGAACTCTAAGGTTATTCAGTCGATGAAAATCACCTCAGAGTTGCAATTTCTTATTTGTTTTTGGTACCATATCTAATGAGCATGTCCTCATACTATTCGAACAATGCCAAGTTTTTCCCTCTTAAGAAATTCTTCTATGGCGTTTTTAAGTTTTTTGGGGGGAAAGACGACGAACCTCAGGTTAAAATAAAGGCCAGTTATCCAGATCAGTGATCCCCAACCAACGGTATGTGGATCAATCAGCACCAGGCTGCAGAATAATAAATTAGTTGTTTTTTGTTTTATTTATAATGAAAGTATGGGACGATAATAAGGAGGGACTTACTACTTGATCTGTTGGTAGGAGAAGAAGAAAATATTAAGAATAGATACAAATTACAAAGGATAATTAATTTTGCGAGGTAATTGTTAAATATTGATGGGTAGATAATTCTAATAGACTCATTGAATTTCACGGCAACAAGCAAAAATATCTACAACAAAAAACTCCGGCTATTTTTGCATTCATACTTAAAATTTTCTTCTGTCTCCTACAAACTGTATATAGAGTAGTAAGTCCCAGTTTAAGACAAGCGGTCTTTTATTTTGGAATGTCTTGCTCGCCAAAATTTTATACAGCCAGTAAAATGATAAAAAACAGGCTTCAGATGGTACCATCTGGTTGCAAAGAAGCAGTTCAAAGATCGCATTGATTTAGCGTTATGGACAGTTTTTGATGTTGTATTGTTGAGTGAATAATGTTCTAATAATTTTCCACATGAGAACACAGTTGATTCTCCTTTACCGTTATTATTATCCCCCCACGGTCAGCAGTCAAATTTTCAAGTATTGACAGGACCGTAGTTTGAAAAAGGTTGGGAACCATTGGTCTAGATGTGGTAAACAATACCATGTTTGATTTCATTGTTGAAAAATTTGGTTTAATAAAATCAATATATTGAATGACAAAAGTTTCCCGCAATTATTGGATGTCTAATTGATATTTTTAGGAAGTGATGTGAAATCGGAGGAGGTCAAAGGTACGGAGAAAAACTTCCCGAGTGAGCAGTTGAGACACTCTTTCTCTGTTAAAAGTCCAATTGAAAACACGGTTGTGTATTTGCTTTTTTAACTGAACGCCTGTACGTTGGAATGGATAAGCCATTCAGCTGCACCAAAAAGATTGTTCTTCATTCATTAATGTATTAGAAGGAATAGAAACTGGAGTTTGTATGAGGCACATGTGACCAGAAAGTTTTTCTGATAAATTTTATCACAAATTGTAAGTGGTGGTGGCAATAATTATCACCAATTTTGACTATTGCCTTGGAAGTTTCCCAAGTGATACGGGAGTTTTCATGCACCAGGAGGCTTAGACTTACTGGTGTTAGTTCCATAACTATGCCAAATAATTTTATCTTTTTTTACTTATAGAGCCCACAATGAAGAAAGACGTCGTTTATTAGATTTTTTCAACTTTGCATACAACTGTCAGTGGCATGTAACAGTTTGTGTAGACTATAATCAACTTGATTTAACTGGTTTGGATTTGAAATGGCAGTGCAGAACAAAATTCGACTCCATCTAGATAATTTCTTATTTCATGTAGCAATGGCGCTGTTGGATTTTCACATGGGTGACAAAGGATGAAACATTGTTTCATCTCTACACTCTAAATGCAAATGACAGTCAGCCTAGTGGACTGGAAACAAAACCCAATCAAAAAGCGTGGAAAGAGGCAACAGTCAGCTGGCATCAGTATTCTGGGATGCGTTTCAGACCGGTTGGATTTTTCAACTTTTTTTGAATTTCGATTGTGGGTAGTGCGGAAAAGTTGTCCATGGGTATCTAAATTACCCATGGATAATTTCTTTTTCTACAATGTCCTCTTTTATGTAGCACATCTTGTTTAAGGAGATAAAAGTTCTTCATTTGGCCAATAGGGAGGAAAATACAGTATTTATCATTATTTTGCATAAATTAATTATGATAGACATTACTCAAATCTATAAATAAAAACATTTAATTTTTCTACAGCTACTCTATGGAGAAAAAAGATAGATTAAGAAAAAAAAATTTTGATCTTTCTTTTCTGAAAATGTAAAAAAAAAATGCGTGCTATACGCAGTCATAAAATTTTTCTTTTTTTCCTTTGCATACAACAATTTTAGAAACAAAAAAGCACTTTTTTATAGGTTAACAAAGTATCTATCAAATTATTAAATTAAATAACTAAAAAAAAATCCTTTTAGTATCACTATTAACAAATTAATTTTTTTCTTCTTTTTTTCATAATTTGATCGAGATGTGCAACCTAAAGATGAACACTTAAGACAAACCAATTTCATAAGTCATTTTCATACAATATCACAACTTTTCTGCACGTCCCTGTAATCAGAAATTCGAAGAAATTTAAAAATCAAACCGCATAATACGCATAGTATAATATTCATTAATTAGCTTAAAAAGAGCTAAACCATCAACACATATAACAAGGACATATAAGCTAAAATTAGACAAACATCGATTTTCAATTCTACTGCGAGTCCAAAAGGACTTATACTTATTACCAACAGAGGTAAAAAATTGAAATTTGAAGATCATGCTCTTTTTATAATTGCTACCTGAATGTATTTTTTTCTCTATGAAAACTGTCATCATTATTCTTTTATTCTTAAAGAGAGAACAACAAGTATGAAATAATTACTAGCGCCTGAAAGATGAAGATGATTTTTTGTTTCCCTTGTTATACTCAGAGTAGAATTGAGAATCGACATCGCATCGAAAAAAGCAATCGAAAATAAAAAACCTTGTTTAGATTGCAACTTGAAAAGGCCGCTCTCGCTTTCCAGGACGTATCTTACCTTGCTGGAACCCTGCTTGGATTTCACCTGAGCAATTTTTTTTTCTCTCAAGTTGTAAATATTATTATTTTATTCTGGAGGAGAGGACATATAAGTATTCAGTAACCATGTGTGGGTGCTCATGAAAAATAGAGAGTAACCATTTTGAACTTTTTGGGAGTTATCTCCTATATTAATAGAATAAAGTTTATCTATTCATCGACTCCTAATAACTCCGAGTAATACCGGGTACTCACATAGTAATATGACAAATTGTCAAAATTTATATAATTGATATCAGTGCCTTAGAAAAGGATAGTCTGGTCATCATGGGCACCAAAAGAGAAAAATATGAACAAATAGCCTAAAATCCTAGGCTTATATAAATTAATAATGTAAAACTGAATCAAATAAGTAAACTACTTTCAGTGCTACAAGGTGCAATTTGACATTTCCTTTCGTAAGTTTGACATTTTTGTAGCATAATCATACTATGAATGTTTTGACGTACGACCATCATTTGTGTTGTTTACAGTGACTTGAAAAAATTAATTTGGCAAAATAATGGAATTAAGTCGTGAACATTTTCGTGCAATCATTTTCCACAACTTTCGACGTTGATTATGACGACAAAAGTTCTTTGATGAACTTAAATCATTGTATGGGGATGAAGCACCATTCTATAGCACTGTGAAAACTGGTTTAATAAATTCAATAGTGCCTGACGCTCGCTCAAAGACAAATTCCCCGAAGGTCGTCCAAAAACAGCCGTTGTGCCAGAGAACATTGATGCCGTGCGTGAAGTGACAATGCAAGATTGTCATGTGACATACTGTTAGATAGAGTCATCCATGAGCATTTCTTCCACTAGCATACATTCGATATTGCATGTACCGGTAGTTGCATAAATACGCTGGCTAATCTTTTAACGCTTATATCTCGAGGTTCTGTGACCAGGAATAAAAAAATCTAGCACCAGTTACTTGGTAAATCTTTTGGCTTTGTTTTTGTTGTTTTTTACTCGCATCAAACAAAGTCGTTTACGATGAATGAAGAGGCCAAACGGCATATGGTGTCCACTCTCCTCTGCACCGGTAAGTCTGTCAAGGAGATAATCAAGGACACTGGACTATCCAGGACTACTGTGTTCAAGGTCCAGAAGCTTGTCAAGGAGGGAAAAGATCTGAAGGAGGGTGCCCATACCTCTGGAATGACTCAGGATTGGCTCGCTGTCAACATGCCATTTTGGAACAAAAACATTTTGCCAAATTGAGA
>NW_027289272.1:0-2510 GCF_016086655.4 Lepeophtheirus salmonis | reverse complement strand
ACATATTTTGATTAAGAAATTCCTAGGAAAAATAGTTTAAGGAAAAATTACATAGTGTCATCATTATATAGGATCGGGACGGAAATAATGTAATACATAGACTCTCCTAAAAGTAAACATGGGCCGAATAATAACTCGTCGCTATCCGTTCACCAATATGCCTAATGAGAAATTGATTCTGCTTTGTGATAATGGCAAAAATCTAGGTGATCCAACTATTAGTGATTAAAAGGCCAGGCCATAAAATTGAATAATCAAGCTTTAATATAAATATTATCCTTAAGAATATAAAGGTCATATTTACAAGCTTGTGAAAGGAACGCAAAATAGAACTACGTTCCATGAAACGTGCGTTCAAAGAACGGGGCATACTTATTTTTTTAATGGTAAAAATAAGATTTTAGCGTTCTGTTCCAATAGTACTTCAAAAAAATTCAAGAAATCAAAGTTTTTTTAGTTTTTTTTACTTTATAAAAATGATTTGAAGAGCTGATAAAGCAAAGACGAACGCTTGGAAGACCAATTTTGTGCAAGTGGCATCAGGGGGGTGAAGGATCTTATCGAATAGGAAGTTTATAGTACTCTACCTTAACTAGAACATATGAACTTGACCAGTTCAATAATTCTGAATCATGGGGCCGAGGCTCATCATTTGGTCGTGAATGTAAGATAATGGGCGATTAAAAATAATAAATTCTGCTCACGTGTGTAGCGAGGGCCGTAGTAGTATAGTTTCCCACTAATTAGTGTTTATAATAGCGATGTCGCTTCTCGTTCTATTATAAAATCAACCGTAGAAACCTGAAATGATGCGGGAGAGAGGGATAAAAAGCTTTACAATTACTATGTAGGTACAACACTTACCAAACCACCGACAAAATCCATCGAATAACAAAAGATGTTATCCAACTCTAAGTGATTAAAACCTATATTGAAAGAAAATATAAATTATTCTGATTCGTTAAATTATTCGATCTTATGCAATCGAATGAAAATAATCCAATATGTTTCATCCAAATGTCCCAAAACAGTATATTGTCCAATCCTCAGCAAAAATTTGAAGAATTGTTCAAAAGGAGTGGTTCTTAACCTGGATTCGATCATAAATTAGGGGCTCGGTGGAGGTCAAAACACAAATAATTTGACACGCTCCACTTTACCAATTAAGAAGGGTTTGGTGAATATTCATATGAAACTCGTGGTGTTTATTTATCATTGCCTCCAACAATATTAAGAACCAGTGTTCTAAAGGGTAATCCTCTTGACCAGAACAAAAGCAAATCACATCCTGTAAATTTTTGAAGAAAAAACAAAAGGGCAGAGCGATCGCCCTAATTCACACTAATTAACTTTATTTCAAAATTTTATGCAGCCATAAAAATTTATCATTTAGAAAAACGTGAAAATGTGAACTCAAGGGACCAAAATTAGGAGAATACTCACGAGCCCTATTCAATTTAAAATTAATAATTATAGATTCTTCAATTTCAAAATTTTGTGAAGTACCACCGATATTTGAAGCATACCGAACTATTTAAAATTGAATGCTTTGGTCAACTTCTATTCTTTTCTAACGACGTCAACTACTTATTGACATCATCACTATTTGTTGCTTCTATGTTTGATTTGAAAAATTTTAGTATAAATTTTTAAAAAAATATATTAATAAAATAAGTGAAGGCGAAATATGACTAATGTTCAAGCATTTAAATACAAAATAGTTATTCATCATTATCGATTAAATAATTTGAATTAAATATAGAATATCTTCTTAAATTTTTCGCGTAAATGTCCTTATATAACAAGTCAAACTCTTCAGTATTTATTATTGCTTTGCTGCAGTTGATTCCTCAGTTCTTGCATTTAAGTCTATTTATCAACAGGGGTATGAATAATTATTTTAAAACCATTATTGTTGAGGGAGCAGATTAGATTTTTCTATTTTGGGAAATTAGAAAATAATTGTTATTTTTAATGGATCGTTCGTAATTATGATATTCATCCAAAATCCTGTTCTATGCGTTATTTTGGGAAATTAGAAAATAATTGTTTACTCAAGAACAGGATTTTAATGGATCGTTCGTAATTATGATATTCATCCAAAAAATCTACTTTTCTTACTTCCTTTATCATCAATTGATGACAAAATGGGATCATTTTGATTAATAAAATTGAAACAAAGTTCGAAATAATAAGATTTATCGGGTATTTTAAAAGGTCTTCGCTCTCCAAAATTTCAAATATAATAGGTTTTATGATGATAACATGTTTTATAAGAATTATTTTATGAAGGTATCATACAAAATATAATAAATCTGCCTAATTGGCTAAATGTTTCTAATTGAAATAATTATCAAGCAGAGATAACATGTTTCATCAAAAAGGGAAAGTGTAGATATTGGTGCCCGTTAATTTTGGCCCTAAGCTATTTTTGCATCTAGATATTTTGCCTCAAAGACATTTTGCCTTAAGAATATTTCACCTTAACATATACATAAATGAAGTTTATA
>NW_027289271.1:0-1839 GCF_016086655.4 Lepeophtheirus salmonis | reverse complement strand
AAACCAGATTGAACATTTGCGCGTGCTCATGAACAGACAGAAGAGTAACTCTGAGGATTTGTTTCGGAATTATAATTGTAAGACCTTGATAGAGTCCGAGAAGAATATGTTCTGCTGGTATTCAAAAATAAAAGAAACCAAAAATGTTAATCCTGACTGTTTGAATAATGTTGGGGAAAAGAGTAGTTTAGCTGTGATGTCGTTTCATTACATCAGCTGCAAGGAGCCGTCCAAGGAAAAAAATAAGCTCATATCCCACTATGTAAATGAGGGTGCAGAGAAAATTTGTACCATTTTAATTTCAGTGGTGGCAAGATATTGAGCTTTTTTGAGTTAAAAAATCCTAAGGTGACCGAAGGTGCCCAGGATTGTGCATCTGATATCAGCGAGATATCATACATCAAATGCATCAATACATTTTCTGACTTTGCAGAAGATGCTCAAATTTTTTTGGAAGAGCAAAAAAAAAAACAAAAAAAACGAGCTATTTGTTGCTTTAAACCCAAATTTGCAATTAATATTATGTTTGAATTTTTATTGATTTTATGTGCTTTTAATTTATGTATATATATATATATTGTATGTTTGTAGGCCTTAATTTGGTGAAGAAATTTTAAAATTAAATGTTTAATTATATTTTTGTAAATGCATCTTCACCTGAAAGTTTTAGATAATTTTACTTTTATACATGATTTGTTGTCTAATGAAGGTTTTAAAAAGATCCCACTCCGTATCTAGTAATTACATGGATCGGAATTATTCTAATGTCAATCTTTTAATTCTCCTCCGAGTCTAACAAGGACTGACTCTTAAATTCCCAACAAATTAACAGTGAATTTCACAAACTAGTGAATATATATAAATATTCTCTCTTAAGAAATAAAAGAATAATGATAACTAAATACAGATTACAAGGAGAAAAGATACTTTTCAGGTTGCAACTAAAAAAACTTCTGCTGCTGAAAAGGTTTCGTGAATCAAACAGAAGTTGTAGGTCCCCTTTCTATATTCACATACTCAGATTACAGTATTAAATCCATATTTTATTAAAACTGTTTTGTTATTAGCGTTGGATTGGTCGAAGGAATTATTGATCGATCCTCAGTTCTACAAATAATTTGTGGTACAAGTAATTAATTATCCATCAACTCACGCACTTTATAAATAAATTTTCTCCTTGAAAATTTAAGAATAATTATTACTGTGCTGGAAATTAAAAACTCTGTTTAGTCTTTAAATACAAAAATAATCTACCTCGTCTCTGTTCATACTTTTTACACCCTTTAGTTAGTTGATGAAGTAACAATGAATAAGCATTATAGTACAACAATTACTCAATTGTTTTGGTTTTTTTCGAGCGGGTTATCCATTGAGCTACGACGTCCACTCATATTTTAAACAAAATTAATGATAACAGCTTTGTATAATAAAAAACTCTGTTTAGATTACCATCAATGAACAAATAAATAACAGTCGAGTAAGTGCATAGTTTTTAGAACACTAGGAATGACTAGTACAATAAAACATCCTTTGACCCTTAATTAATTAAGTAAGTTTCTAATATTAATTATGAAATGGTTGAGTGTGTGAATATTGATTAATGATTGTGCATAGTATGTATGTATATTATATATTAAAGGAAAGTAGTTTGGCCTGGAGAATATTAATGATATCTACATAGTACAATATAATTCTGTACTAAATTCCATTATATTGAAAGGAGAACAAGAGAAGGAAAGAATGATAATTATCAATATATATTTGCAAAAATAAACTACGCTCGCATCTACGTAAGGAAGATCTATACAGGGTGCAGTAAATGAAATAAAAATATCTTTA
>NW_027289270.1:0-1991 GCF_016086655.4 Lepeophtheirus salmonis | reverse complement strand
CTAAGTTGAATATGATATGTTATACATTGAGTAATAAAAAACTAATTGCAACACTTTACCTATAGCAGTAAATTGATAAGTTAAAGTTTTACAACATATAATTGTGATATTAAGCTAAAAAAGTATGAGTAAAATAAAATTTAAAACAAAACAGAAAAAATGACCTATTACAAAAAATATTAATTAGAAAAATTTAATACAAGCTATACATAGACAATCAAACAAATTAATGATGACAAATGATACAATATAGCAATTATTACAAATGGATTCAAGAAATTATTAGTAAATTAAATATATAGAAAATGTAATGAGGACTTTTGACTGAAAATAAATATACTAATCAAAAAAGGCAAAAAATTAACCAATTCTATTCGAGATTAGAGTCACGAAAGTAAAACGAATAATAGCCCCTGATTTAGTCAAGCGATGTGTCGGCCTCTTTGCAAAAGTTGAGTACAACTCAAAAGCAGCTCAAAGATTGGTGGATAAGTTTGAAGCATCAACAGCTGACAAGTCAAGGATTGGTCAAAAAGGATCAGGGAAAGAGAAACAGCATCTACACCTCATGCCTCCGTAAGGGTTATGGTAAAGCTTCAAAATTTACCATGGTTTCACCCAATTGGTTTGCATATTAAGGCGATCTATTTGAGTGAAAAAAACAACAACAATGTAGTCGTTGTTTCAACTTTGGATATATTGCAAAAGAATGTAATAATAAGTCGAAAAGTCCTTCAGAATATAGAAGATGGCTGGGAAAATGAACAGAGGTTATGTGATAAAAACCTTTAATACTTGTTACAAGCTAAATGTGTTAGCTGTCGAATTTAATAACAGATTTTTTTGAGTATTTCGTCGTTCAAGCATGGAAATAGTTAGGAGAATTTTCTTAATCGTAGCTCGTCGCGTAGGACAATCTGCACAGGAGATAATTTCCTTCTTCAAATATACAAAATGAACAGTTTATGACGTGATTACGGCCTTTCATGACGAGAAAAAGATTCAGGGAGGAGTTCATTCAACAAGATCTGATAAAATTTAACCTAAAAGTTTCATAGCTGGCTCGAAACGATTAATTGACACTCATCCAGACACACCAATTGCTAGGCTGGCCAAGGACTGCAACGTGAGCAAAGGGACCATCAAACATGCCATCAGGAATGACCTGCATTTCTTTTCTAGGGTCAGAGCCTCAAAGGATCTGCTAATACAGCCAAATAAGTCATTCAGAATGAGCAAAGCCGAGATCCTTATTAACCAAATGAAGAGCAAAGGTAGTTATGTGGTTTTTTTTCAGACGAGAAAATCTTCACCATTGCCACAAGGCAGAAACGCAAAAACGATAGATGGATCGGTCCCAACCCTTATAAGGTCCAACTAGTCATGAAAACAAAGAACCTGGCTTCGGTTATGGTCCTGGCGGTCATCAGCATGGACGGACAAGTTTGGCCTCATTTCTTCAAAAAGGACCAGAAGGTGACCAAGGATGTCTACAAGGACGTTCTCAAGGACAGAGTCATCCCATTGATGAATGAAGTCACTGATGGTAAGCCATATACACTCTAGCGAGACTCAGCACCTGCTCATTTTTATGCCAAGATGGCCAAGAACTCTTAGTACAAAATGTGCCAGAGTTTGTACCTCCATTTTATTAGCTAGCCAACATTCCAGACCTAAATCCTTGTGGTTTTTGCTTGTGTGGTAGTGTAGAGAGGATCGTGTACAAGAATAATTATGCATCAGTTGAGGTCTTGTAGGCCTCCATCGTCTATACAGTGAAGGACATGGATGCGTTCAAGGTAGAAAAGGCATGCAAGGTATTCCGGCCCCGTTTACAGATTGTGATCCAGAAAGAAGGTTTTCATTATGAACAATCATTTTACATTTAATGTTGCTTTCAAATGTTTACTAAATTATCTTTTTATTTCTTATACTAGTCATAATTAACCGTTAAAGTGATTCTGAATTGACCTTACCCACCCTGTACATAG
>NW_027289269.1:0-1075 GCF_016086655.4 Lepeophtheirus salmonis | reverse complement strand
ATATTGATGACAACATTAACAATCAAGCAAGTTTTCGTTGTTTCGTTGTAATACAATCAATTACTGTAACTCAATGGCCAGTGTACTTGGAATAAATTATTTTCCTACAACCTATGTGCGTAAGTCCGATTCTCGGTCGTTCATAGCGAAGAAAATATTAAAAAGCCTATGTATATTGACTTCAATTTCGTCTCTCAAATGGATAAATTTTTGTACTGAGATGTCAAAATACAAGTACTTATCGATGCAACTCGATCTGACCAATAGGGAAATACAAATAAATCAAATATTTTTTGAATCTGGAAATATGTACCTCCAAGGTATATTAATGTTTTATTCTTTTTTTTAAAGATTATTAAAGGCGAAAAATAACACTAAGTAATTTAAATTGTGTAAAAAAATTTTAAAAAACAAACATGCCTGTTAGTCATGCAAGGTCATTCTCATATTTCTCGAGGTAAAAGTATTCAGGAACATACCATTTCAATGTTAGGGCAGAAAAAAGTTTAAATTTTGTTGACTAGTGATATTCATTGTAGTATGGATCCCTTGGTCTTCCATGACACTCCACCACTGTTGAGGTGTCTATAGCTGAAAGACATATTTCGAAAAACAAATCACTAATAAAATATCTTACGAGCAATTGTAGTTCTTTGTATTAAACATGTCTATACAGAGTGGGGACCCAAAATTTGCATTAACATGACTATTTACGCAAATGTGAGATTTATGAAATCCAGTAAAGACAACCCAATACCAATTTGTGATATATTTAAACACTTTATTTAGCTTTATTTTTTATTCAATATGTCCACCTTAACAAGCAATAACAGTCTCGACACGCCAGCGAACAGAATGGCTGCTCTTGTCGATGAAGGTCGTGTGCATGGGGTACCACACTGTCATGATGGATGCTCGGAGCGAATCCAAATTTGGATTAGAGGTGTAACAAACGTTGTTCTCCAAAACGGCTCAAACTTTTAAGTCCAGTGGTTTAAGGTCAGGGTTGGAGGAGGGTTACATGAACGTGGGTCATATATTTGCTACGGAAGTTTTAATACTTCTTGGTGGTATG
>NW_027289268.1:0-1663 GCF_016086655.4 Lepeophtheirus salmonis | reverse complement strand
CTTTAGTGAGGTCTTATAATAGACTCAAATTCAATTCATATAATTTTCTTAATTTTTTTTTTCTTTGGCCCTTCCGTTCAGGATTTGGATCTGGAGAGGGATACACCTAAGTAATAGCGACTCAACAGCAAAGGTATAAAGGTATATTGCTGTGTTTGGGTTCACAACACACTACGTCCCCGTTGTACGAAAAAGCTATTAAGTTCCATCTACGCATTCAAAAAAGGCTTCAATTCTTATGAATGTGATTCGGCTCAGGAAATCCTGTTGTTGTTGTTTTTGTATTTAATTTAATAAGAGAAAGAAAAAAATCCTTTTGGTTTCAAAACAAATAATGAAATTATTAATGGATAAGATCTAAAGTCATTTTTGTTACTTAAGATATTGTAGTAATAATATTATTTATATGAATGGTTCATTTTGATACAAGATTCCATTTAAAAATAACTCTTTCATATTTCATAAAAGTAAACTTTTACAATTATATGATTAATGGAAGTAAATGATGAGGTATAAAATGTATAACTATTTGCCGTAATAAACAAATATAAATTCAAATACCTGGAGTGGTCCAAGTGTCGATCACTTAACCTCGCGTAGTTGAAGTGTATTTCTTATCCTTGAAAATCAAATGTTGAAAACTAATTGAATTTTCATTATATGACACTCTGTTTATGGCATCAGTATCAGAGAATCTGGTGAAGTGACGTGCTCCAATTAATATCTCTTCAGATAGCATTTTTTGAACTAAAATATAAAGGTTTTTATTTTTTTTAAACTTGGGTCGAGTAAGTGTTTCAACCTAAATTGCTACATGTCTTGCCTTAACATTTTCACAATTCAATTACAAAAAAAAAATTATTAAAAATAAAAGTTTTGATCGAAAATTTTAACCCTTCAACTTAGGAACCATTTATTTAGCAAAGGATGTACAATATAAAATACAGAACTCTTTCATACAAAATTAAGAAATTTCAAAGGGATGAATGATGATTAATTGATCAATAATATTAGTATTAGTATATGAAATATCTAGTAGGCTTATTTCATACATTATTATTGAGTTATTTTCTTCCTAATACACTTATAATTTTTTTATGGAATAATCATTGAGATATTTGAATAGAAAATTAAACTTTACGAAGTAAATACAAAAAGTATTTTTGTTAGAAGATTTCACCCATAATTTTGTTAAACAGTTTTTGGATTACTTTTCTAACGACATATAAACAATACAAACCATTTTTGTAACTTAAATAATTTAATATATTAAATCAAAGGTAAAATAAAGTTTCCTTATAAAACTAATCAATTCCTGACATATGTATTCAATTAAGAGTTGCAGTTTTATCATTTTACTTTTTAATGTATTTTTGGGTTATCATTTATTAAACAAATATATCAAATACTGCGTACATACATATTTTTCCCCCTTTAATACATGTAATGTGTAAATAGCGTAGAATGATAATTAGTCATTATGCTATTGGTATATAAAGCCAAATTAATTAATAATACTCAGTGAAGAAACGAAAATGGCACGCATACAATGGTGTGGTCATTTGCACATTCAATTACATTGTCATGTCAAATGATTGTGTGTAATTTGATTATTAAACAATTATCTTCGGCCTGCGTATAGCTTGCATTTCAATATAACCTT
>NW_027289267.1:0-4792 GCF_016086655.4 Lepeophtheirus salmonis | reverse complement strand
AATTATAGCATAAATATGACATTCAATGAATCAAATTGCCGTTAGCTCGTAGCACACGTTCACAACGTCCCCAGAATCGTCCCACTGAGTAAAGTCCAGAATGTCAGACACATCCTAGCTCTAACATATTCTTTTGATGCTGGAGGGACCTTCATTGAAATCCTATTTAACATTGGCTTAGACAAAATAGTCTATAGGATTCCCTTCGGCGAGTTAGGTGGCCAATTACTCGGTGGGACGTACATCACATTCGCAGAATAAATAAAATCGAGTGCTGCCATGTTCTAGATTGTTTATGATACTTTTGATCCAGGGGAAGACTTTGTGAGGCAGAACACTGATGTAGAACATTGTATTGAACCTTCAGGCCATGCTTGAAAATGAAAGGCGTCATAACTGGACCCTTGCTACCAACAACGCCAAGAAAAATGACTTGATGTGGGTACCTGGCCTCTATGATTCTAGGGACATTATGAAGACATTTTGCCAACAATCTATTGTTTCTTACGTGTTGCTTTTTGTTAATAGAATTTTTTCAAATCTGAAAAGAGCCAACAAGATCTTTCACGGGATGCTTTTGTTTTTGTGACATGAATGCGTTGGTTCGAGTGACCTTTTATCCCTGTTAAAGGTGTTAGAAGATGTATTTTGGGACGTGAGAAGCAGTGGTACCGTATGTCTTCATTCATGGAACGATAGTAAGTTGAACGGAACGCTCCGTCGATGCTGTCAGCGATGGTATTGATCAATTGGCCCAGATACCAATGAATTTTGTTGTTTATTTTCCTCAACAAAGCAGGATTTTGAACAATTTTGACAACTTTCAGGAAATCATCGTTAGTGGGTCCTCACCATCCTGCTTGACACTTTTCCTAAATTTTTTGGACAAATCGAGTGTTTACTTTACCATAATAACAGAAAAGTAAACTATGTTTTTGTTTCTGGTTTACTAAAGATATTATTGTAAGGAAAATAGCGAGATACTCACAAGGAAGAATGCCATTTGTTCTCAAATTACTCTCTATTAGTGTATATTTGTATTTAAACCCCGTTTATAGAGGGATGGGATGAGGCTGGAGAAAATAGCCACCGTTTAAAATTACTACCCTTACCAGCCATCAAAAAAAATATATAAATTTTCGTATGAGTGGAAACTTATAACACTTTTTCGTGACTTTTTATATCCTATTTAAGATTATGTATTTATTTTGTATGTACAAATTGAGATATGAATATATAGAGGATGTATTAGGTCAGACCCAATTGTGGTAGAGGCATTTTGTGAGGTTTATATTCAAAAATACATAAATATTAGTAGAAAGAGATGATAGATAAAAAGACCATCAAATTTTATATCCCTCTATCTTGTCAACAACATCATCATTTCCATGGTATTACAAAAGGCTTATAAAGATTTATAATATAAATATATATATATATGGATACAGTGTTTCCCCGAGAAATAAAAAAGATTTTCAAATTGTCGTCCTCTTTTTTTAAATAAAGTTTTGATACGATGATTAATATATTTTCTTCAAAAAAATAAAAAATAAAGATTTATTTTAAAATGGTAACAACTTACATTTATCTTCAGGCTTTCTACTTGAAATATATTTTGTACATACATATATAATATTTTGTTTCATACAAAATTATAATAAATGACTCTGTTACATGATTTGAATATATATTTTCCCCCTCTTCGAAAGCTCCTTCAATTACATTTTTAAGTGCCTTCACTTATGTAGCAATTGTAATTGAATGGTTCTACTACACATGAATCATAGCTGTGTAAGGAACAACATTTTATTCTTGAGGTGGGGATTTAACATACTTTTGCATTATTGAAAAAGAAGCATGGTTTATTGTGAACAAACGTTTAATGATTATACAAGTTGCACAAGCTATCTATGACGTCATATATGTGAGCCCTCTTACACAAAGGCAAGAACATGAGCTGCTGATTTATTTTTTGTTAGAAAACCTCTTCAAACCTCCACCTGTTAGAAAGTAACGCAATCAATTGATCCCAAATATTTGGAAGAGGCTACGGAGTACTCCATGGAATCCGTGCCGGTACTGACCTAATTCCAGTTGCTTGAACTATAGAGATCAGGGAAACATTCGTTTGCAAGATTAGGAGGAAATTTTGAGACAACACGTCATGGTAGTTAGATCAGAAGGCCAAGTCATGCCTCAAGTTCAACACTTATGACTATCTGGACATGCTAGAGACCAAGGTGAAGCCCTGGATCGCCATGGTTACAAATTGGAGGATTTACGATGGCAGCAGGAATTAGCTTCCCAAAATATCACGTCTCAAATGGCTAGAAGACAATTTTTACGACTTCATCTAGTAAGACTTATGGCCTCCAAACTTGACGGATCTCAATCCAATGGATATGATTTTGTGTTGGGCGTGATCGAAATAAAAATCATCCAAATCCCTGGCAACACCAAAGACAAACTTATCCGTCGAATAATGATGGAACTCCGAGATTTTCCAAGATAATAAAATATATTATATATTATCCAGGCTATTTACCTAGTGTTTCTTTCTTTGGGCATTATTTTACGAAAAGGAGTTATGATACAGTATGAACCAATTACTGCTCGATTTAGTACTTGTGTTTCTTGACAAAGGTGATGGATGATTAAGAAAACTCATATATACATATACACTCAAGAATAGTAATCAGAAAAAAACCAAAAACAAAAGAAAATCATCCTTGAGTGCTTTTACTTGGTAAATGTTTCATTATCGTTTTTTCTTTTCTTCCATACACAAGGTCCTCATTTCCTGAACATAATCCTACTCTGTGAAGATGCATTTCCCATTTCCGGATGTGTAGAGTGGAAATATGCATTTATAACCATTATTAGGGGTCGAATAGTAAAAAACACAATGGTTTAAGTATCTAAAGATGTTCTAAGGTATAGTAAAGACATATTTTGTCAAATAGTAAATTGATAAAGAGTGGAACAATAGTAATAACTAATAGAATGAAACTTTAACGCTCCATAATTTTATTTTTCCATAATTCAGCATAGATTTTACCAATAATTATTTTACAAGAATTACTTTGCCTTTTCACCTTATATGTGACCATTAGCCTTAATCCTGGATTTCCAGGTGAATAGATAATAAGAACTGTAAAAGTTTTATAAATATAAACTAGTATAAGAATTCACAAAAACTCTATTTCAAATTTATTTTGATATAATCAAAATGTAGAAAGGAGTCGTTCAGTTATTATCGACATTGATTCTGATTCATTTAGCTCAAATCTACCGTTATACCTTGAGTTTCCCACATTTTGAATAAATATTTTAGATGGGGTAGACAGAATTCCATTATATTTCTCATAAATGGATTTAGTTATATGTATTTTGTGTTTTTAAGTGTGACCATGTGGAACAAGTAAACATCTGTGGTTACAAAAATGATTACATCCGTAATGATAAAGAAACCGTAAGCCATTGCCAGGGTGGAAAATTGGCGGTCATTCATACAACTTTAAGGTGGATAATAATCTTTAATATAAACATGTAATAATATTAATTAATAATTGTCAAAATGAACCAACATGTAGTTATTTCAGTTATATTCAAACTGCACTCAAATTTTGTGCAGATTTAAGGCTATTTGTTCAAGTAGGCATCTTATAGAGATAAAGACCATCATTTTTTTAAACAATATAAGGGTTACTTAGATTAATCAGTGCCACTCTAGCTGACCAAAGATAAAACTCCTTTAGATTTCTTTTTAAAAGTTGACAATTGACATTTTGTGAGAGAGGATTTTTTATAGAAATTTCGAAACCTTGGGAGGATATATATACAACGATGATTGATTTCTTTCATTGGATTATAATATTCATATCTTTTAGACTTAGTTATCTAAAGCTTTAATAGTTCATCACTCGCTTAGTTGATTTCAACTTTGTTCATAACGAATTCAAGTTCTGTCAGATTTTAACTGCGGTTAATTAACAAATTAGAAATACCGGTCCTCTTATAGCCTTAATAACGATCATTGCATAGGGGAAATATTCTTCATCATTACAAGGATAGGTTGAAAACACATAGAAAGATGATTCCATACACTTATCATCAAATATTACAAGAGGTGAAGAAGAATCTCAAATATATTTTATTCGAGGTATACGTCAAATCATTTTGATAATCGGTAAACTATTATTTTTTCATAGCATATTTTTGTTGATTATTAAAATTTTTAGGAGGAAGTTTATAGATTTTATACAATTCAATATGAAAAACCTCCATCTGACCAATTAAAGAATCATTTAACAAAATACATTTTCTATAAGAGGTTGAGAAGTAATAAATGGACAGCTAGTTATTTAGTTGTCCATTTATTTTGGTGAAGATTATGAATATTTTGAAGGGCCAGTGTTTCTACATTTTCAAGAAAAAAAATAATGGAAACGACAAAAAATGACAGATTATGTAGATACAATGTTTATAACTATAAATATATTTACGACTTAAATTTGATTTTTTTTTTACTAAACATGCCACAGTAACTTCAAAAGTAAATAAATAATTAACTGCACTTTTACCTAGTTAAAACATTTTTTTTTTTTTTTTGTGATGACATATAAAAAGTTAAAAAGGCTAAAAAGTTTAATTACACTTTATCATTTAATAAAAATAAATTTGAAATATAGAGATCGCTTTGTTAATTAAAACGACTTATTCATAGTTTTCTTTAACAATTATTTACATACACAGGGTGTCCACGATAAATTGGAAATATCTTAAAATTCAA
>NW_027289266.1:0-1169 GCF_016086655.4 Lepeophtheirus salmonis | reverse complement strand
TTATTGGCTTGTTTTGACCTATAATGTTGATAAGAATAATAAATATTGCAATCAAAATATTTTCTTGCATGAAATATAATTAAAGATTTACGTAATCCATTCCATATATAAACTAAAATACACGTACGGGCAAGACGGTACTTATTATATTGGTGGAAATGATGTCTTGTAGATAGCACTTTAGAATTTGGAGACGTTTCTTAAAGACTGACAACCGAGACAATGGCAATTTAAAAAATGAAAAAATATACTGTTCCATAAAAAAATAAAATTGGAAAAAAATTAGAAAAGTCTCAAATAATGTCATTAATGTTTAACATTTTGTTTTTAAAATATTAACATATTTTAAAAATATAAAAAAACCCAGAATTTTCTCTTTGCTCACTCTAAAACTAGTTTTGCTTAACTTTAACTTAAAAGTTATAAGTACACTTATTATGTATTTTTCTAAATTTAAAATAAAGAAAAGGGGTTGCAACTTTATTCTTGTATAACTGCTCTTGGTGACAGCCCTGAATATATATTTTGATATAGAACCTACACTATTCTTGAATCATTAAAATTGCTTTAAATTTTGAAGTCGCTTCTATATTGTTAAGGATTAGATATGAAGGCAAATGTATATTACTTTTCATACAAAAATCCTGGAGTATTTCCATATTCATTATATACTGTTGCTACATCTATTGTTTCTATAGTTGAATTATAGTCGTAGTAGTATTCCTCGTAATCCATTGTTCCTGTTTGATTTATTTCTGGTTCATAAATTTCTAGTTCATCTTTTGCTATAGTAGTGTAATTCATTCTCATAATATATACTGATCCATTACTCAGATTTTCTGATATATGAATGATAACTAAGTCCGAACCAGCTTGTCCATATGATACGTTTGTAATATTTATGATATTTTTTGATATTTTTCTATAATGTTCATATATGTAATATTAATCATTTTGGCATGCAATGTAATATTTTTAGACCCGTCCATAACGCACTCAACTTCAATTTTAATGACTCCAGAAAGTTTGTTGGATTCTTGATATTGTGGACTGAGTTCGATATCATAGCTTTTAGGTTTTATATGATGGTGTAATCGAAAATCTAGTGCCTGAAAAAGTAAAAAAAAAAAAGAAAAACACTAAAAATGAATTATATGTTTTTGAGGAAT
>NW_027289265.1:0-1384 GCF_016086655.4 Lepeophtheirus salmonis | reverse complement strand
ACCTTAGGATAGGTCAAGGTTATCAGGCACCAAGGACCCTTATTTACTTCTATTAAATTATAGAGCTACTCCTCTATCCAATGGATATTCTCCATCTGAGTTTATGATGGGAAGTAGGTTAAACAAAAAAGTTCCTGTAGCTGAATGCCAGCTATCTCCAATAGTAATACCTAGCCAGATTCTTCATCTTCATTGTTCGAATCCTTACTGGAAGTTGATCTATATCCTTCGTAGACAATAAGGGAATCAACGATTTCTAGTAAAATGTCTTTACCAAGAATGTATTCTGAAAATCTATCACACGCAAAAATTGACATTAAAGCTTCTTTTTCGCTTTGAGCATATCTTCACTCGGTTTCTGAGATACTTTTGGAAGCGTACGCCGCTGGCGCCCATCTGTCATCGTGCTTTTGCATGAAGACTCCTCCTAATCGATAAGAAGAAGGGTTTGCTGTGACTTTCGTTTCTAAAGATGAGTCGTATATTTTCAATACCGGCTTAATAGTAAGACTCTTGCACATAAAGAGAAGGGTTTGTAGCATCTGCATGAGGGCCCCTGGCAATAAGGAGTGGGCTGCCGTGGACCCAACTTCATTTGCAATACTTGTAACTCTTTTTGTAAGAGGGTTGTTGGCATCTGTGAGGCCAATAGCAGTGAATATAATATATATATTATTTCACATTGCGTATGCACCAGAAAAATAATAATAAAGGTTTTTTGTGGAATGTATAATTAAAGAATGGCAAGCTAGATTCTTTCTTCATTCAATGTGTGTTTTTGCGAGAGTTTCTTTTTTTTTTTTATTTAATGGGTTGTATTGGTATAAAGCTATATATCTGAAAAAAGCATTCTTGTCTATTTTTGATCTAAATTGTTTTTAAAATTGATAATGATATTAATATAAAATATATTTGAATTTAAATAATATTATATCATTTTATTCCTCCACCAACGCTATTTGAAATGTAGTCATCTCTTCTGTTTATATCAGTAATTCCTCTTCTTCCACAAAACCATATATCTGGCAGCTGCTAATAACAAAAGTCTTAATTCAGTAGTACCATAACTTTCGCTCCCGGCTTCTCCTCGCACTCATGTTTTATTTACCTAAATAACAGCCTTATTTATGAGTGGAACAAATCTGCAACACATACAGTTTCTGGCATCAAGACTAGGTTATACATTAATATGTGTACCTCAAGTTGTACCAAAAGGAGTATTGAGGACTGAACACCAGGTACTTCTAAGACATATTGTTTGTAGCATGAATTGGTTTAGAGTTTTTCCACAGCCCCGATGAAATAATCATAGAGAGGTAAATTTATTGTAGTGAGAAATGATGACGTTAAGAGAACTTCACAAATACCTTCGTAATTTGTTATT